>NW_004797466.1:436020-438721 GCF_000002075.1 Aplysia californica | reverse complement strand
CTTTTCCCCCTCTTGTGGTATGTATAATATGAAAGTCTCAGTCCCCCTTTTCCTTTCACTCCTTTTTTCTTCTACACTCAAACACATTTTTAACCAAGACCCCGATCACCTTCCCTCCCTCTCTCTCTCACTCTTTCCTCCTTTCACCCAAAAAGTTTTTTTTTAAAATTTGGCTTCCCTCAAGGAGGAAGAAAATGCTTTTGTTGTTTCGTTAAAGATGAACTTACTGAGCATTTCATGAAATGGAAATAGGGATACAAGACAGATGTTTGGAATGAGTAAGCACGGTAGAACGGTAAGATTTGCGGTAAAATAAAAATCATAGCGTAAAATAAAAATCATATCTGTATATTGCGTCTCATCTGTCTACCCCACCTACCTCCCTCCCACCCTCCCTGTCTGCCTGCCTCTCTGTCAGTTTGTCTGTCCTAATATCTCTCTCTCTCTCTCTCTCTCTCTCTCTCTCTCTCTCTCTCTCTCTCTCTCTCTCTCTCTCTCTCTCTCTCTCTCTCTCTCTCTCTTTGAGTAGGTGACTTTATTCTGTAATAATATTATTATCATTTTCACTCTTCCTCTGTACCGGAATTGAATGACGCAGATGTTTTGAATGAGTCAACACGCACATTATAGACCGATTGCAGTTGCTATCGGACAATGAAAATCATATTATCCTCTGTATATTGTGTCTCATCACTCCACCCCATCCCTTTCCTTTTCTGTCTGTCTGTCTGTCTGTCTGTCTGTCTGTCTGTCTGTCTGTCTGTCTGTCTGTCTGTCTGTCTGTCTGTCTGTCTGTCTGTCTGTCTTTGAGTGGGTACTTTGTTCTGTAATAACATTCTTTTCGCCCTTGCTTTTGTACCGGGATACACATCGGTAAAATGTGGGTGGTTGGCGGGTGCTCTGGTGTGGTTTGCTCCTTCTTTCCTATTAAATAACTATCGCCTTTATCTCTCCCCCTTTTATGTTTGTTACTGTCTTGTAACACCCCTAATCTTCGGAACTCATAAGACCTTATTGTGTGGCAAGTGCCGTAAAACTCTTACTAAAACATCGGTAGAAGTTAATTTGGACCCCTACTCTCAAAACCGTTTTTCGCTGATGACGTCACGGTGACACAGAAATGGCCCCATGGTGAGTGAAAGTGCCGAAAATGTGTAGAAGATCAAGTAGGCCCTAAGTTCTGAATGGAGCCCCAGGTTTACATCTACCTGTGGGTGGTTGGCGGATGCGCTGGTGTGGTTTGCACCTTCTTTCCTATCAAACATCTTTCGTCCTAATCTCCTCCCCTTCTTTTTTGTGATCGTTAGGCTACTCTCGCGTAACACCTCAAGTCTGCGACACTTAAACGACCTAATTGTTTCATAAGTGCCGTAACACTTTTACTAAAACTTAACTTACCTCTACTTCCACGATTCTATGACTATGTGATGTTGCGTGTATTCCCCAGATGTCCCAGACGCTGATCAGTGTTCTGGTCATGGGACCTACAATGGCGTGACCTGTGATTGTGATGCTTTCCACGAGGGGGCGCACTGCCAGTTTGAGAGTAAGCAAAATGGCTTCCGTTTTTGTCTTCCAAAGCGTAGGCCCTGCCCCTTGGTCCAGTCAGAAAGCCCGTTAAAATGTCATAAGCCTAGATTGCAAAATTTTCTGGGAGTGAGGACCCCCCCCCCCTCCTAAAAACAAAGTAAAACAAAACAAAACAATATAAAACACCCACAAACAAATAAAACTGTTTCATTCTTTTATCAATTGTACCTATTTTAAAGATCTTTTCTTGCTTTTTTTTCGACATTTATAATTTGAATTTTGACAAAATATTTCCAGAGCTCATGCAACCGACACCGCAGAATAGAAAACAGTAATCTAAAAAAACCCAACATTTTGGGCTCAGCACATTATAGCAGCTGGTTGATAAGAACTACCACAATAAAGAGATACCTATTGGTCAAATGTATCAGATCTACATGATAAAACCGGATCAGGTTTGGTCGGGAAAAGGCGCTGCTCAATACACACACACTATCAATTAGGCCACTGATTTTCTTCATTAGAATGTCACATGTTTGTTGCCCGTTCACAATTATTAATAATGTCTGAACCCTATATGTCATGTGAACGTAGTGGTCTTCTTATTGGCGATTGCACACCGTATTTACGAAATGTGCACAGTTCAATTTAAAAAATCACAAACATATTTGATTTTGGTGAATTGGGTTGGATAGTGCCAAAATGATAGCACATCTTCATGGAGGAAAGTCTAACTGCCTTCTAAAAGAACAATTATCTTCTGTCAAATAGCATTTAATTAAAAATTCTGCACTGGCACTGGTCATTGTTTTAGGCTGAAGGGAAATAACTTCCATAAAGTAGGATCAACTGTGCCTTTTAAGTTAATCGTCACCCTGAGATTGGTGAGAAAGGAATACCTCCCGCTTTTAAGTGTTCTGAAATGTTCTTCTGACGTCCCTAGACGATTTTAACAAATCGGTAATGCTAATTTTAGATCAGATAAATTGCTTAAATTTTGTTCTGACTTGCATGGGACCCCAAGCAGGCCGGGATGTAGCCGTTGCTCGGTTTTAATAAATGCTATTGCTATAATACTTGTAAGCCAAAGCTTATTTGGTGTAGAGATGGAATCTTTTCTCCCTACATTGCATGCTTTTGCGTTATACTATTTAGCTCAAGCTGAATTGTC
>NW_004797466.1:423585-435617 GCF_000002075.1 Aplysia californica | reverse complement strand
TTATTATTATTATTATTACAAGTATATAATGTGCATTTCATAGTATACAATATAATATACTTCTACGCCAGCGTGCAGCATTGTCTCGCCTTCTTTTTACACACAAAAGAGTTTATTATGAAACTAGAGGTTAACGCTGAAACTTGTTTTTGATATCGAGAGAGGGTAAATAAATCTATTGAGAGAAACCATTTTTCTAAGGCATGATTCACATATCTCAACTCAGAGATATATCTTTAAAGAGAGAGAGAGAGAGAGAGAGAGAGAGAGAGAGAGACTGCCTCACACTCAGCTCGCATTGTCAGAGAGAGACTGCCTCACACTCAGCTAGCATTGTCTAACACTATCATCCTTCCCCTCCCCAGATGACTGTTACGACAACAGAGACTGCAACACTGGTACCTGTGTAGACTCAAATTCGACCACATATCCCCGTCTACAGTGTTACTGCCCGCCTGGCTTTTTCGGACGTCGATGTGAGAAAGGTGAGATTTTCAACTCTTTGAGAACGTGCATACTGGTTATTTGACAATTCCCCGCCCCCTCTACATTTTTCTATAAATGTAAGTGTTATTAATAACGCCCCCCAATGGCATACTTTAGATCTCCTTCCATTCGTGGCGTCTGTGATTCCCTTCTTCTCTGTTTCCTTCCTCTTCACCCTCTCAACTCGTTCTAGCACCCAGGAGTCTTCGAAATGACCTTTTTTCTGTGTCTAATGGGGCATTGAACACTTACAAACAGAAACTCGAAATAAATCAACAACAAAAAAAGCATGCAAGGTGTAGCAAATAATAAATCTTAAATGAATATCTTATATTTCCAGCTAAATCTCAAACACCCTCCCCCCCTTTCCCCTCGTATTTTCTCCATTTTCCAGAGTCACCCGTGAACAGCAAGGATTATATCAACTTGGACAACTACAAAAGAAGAGAAATGTCTACAAAATATACTGTCTACCATAGAATTTTGGCTGTAAGTCGTGAGGAACCTCATAGATTGTAAATGTATCAATATAATGTAATTTATACCATGTCCCAAAATTACTATTGTCCGCCGAAGTCTACAATAGCTGACTAGTGTCAGTCATGAGCTTGACTCAGTTTTTCTTGGACATTTTTCTCCATAGTCTTCGAGCTATTGTCTTGGTGAAATAAATTGAAATTTTCTTCCAACACTCCAAGTTGAGAGTTTAAATAGTTGTTAATGTAGGCAGCAGAATATTCTTATTTGACAAGTTATGCTCTCTATTTTGTATTATTATTATTAGAGCCATATGTTACGTCCTGGACAGCCCATATTCTTTTGAAATACAATGTATATCTAAGATTTAAGAAAAAAAAACAAAGATTGATAATACCGCTTTGTCCCACAGGATACCCAAGAGCTGGAAGTGGTGATGAAAGTGCAGTCTGCCACTTGGGTAGGCCTTGGCTGGAGATCTGCAGGTAAGGAAGCCTAGGAATATCTATTAGAAAAGAAAGAAGGAAGAGAAAATATTTCTCTATTGAGAAAGCAAATTTCAACTACAGTGACAGATTAATAGAGAGAATTTTGTATCTACGTAGAGAGTCACATATGCGGATAGCTTTAGAACGACAGATGTACGCCACTGGCCGATATTTATAATAACAGCCATCTTGTTTGACGTCATTGAGGGATTCCCACTTTGTTGTCGTTCACGGTGGCAACACGACCGCAAAGCACTATTGCAGTATTTTTAAAGCCTGTAGCTTACAGTGCCGTGGTGGCGGAGTGGTTAGTGTGCTAAGTCCATGTTCGAGCCCCGGTTCGGCAACGGATTTTTTTTTTGCGCTACGGCTTGTGCGACTTCAGGTCCAAATCCCAACTGGGTGTACTTGATTCTGATTTGTTTTAAGAGTTTTCAAGGCTCTATTACTATTAATTTTGCTCGACTGTGAGAGACAGGTCCCGCCTTGAAATCTTTATAGAGACAAATCAAATATATTACGAAGTTAATTGAAAAGTTGTGAGGAATCCTAACTGTTTTATTTGCTTATCTTCATGCAATAGGCTGAAAAAATGATTTCTTAGTATATGAAAAGAAAAAACAGTTGGACTCAGAGAGAAAAAAAAACAACTGCATTTGTGACATTAACGTATCTGCTTCCTCTAATTCCAATTATGTTGTTAATGGAATTCAACGTAGTGCAAAAGTGATGGATATATACATAGATCTATATTTTAAAAATTTATTTTATTTTTTGGGATAATTGTTTTACCGCACTAACAACAGCATAAGGTCATATGAGCGCGCGGGACACACCAAACATTTTCAACTGGTAGGAAATTTTGAATTTTGCCCGGGTGGCGGCCGAAGCCTACTCTTACCGATTTTGGACCACCAAGGGATCTTTAACGTACGCAACTTGCACGCGGGACCTCCGAGATTTTTCGCCCATGTCCAAAAAGGCTAGGTGTAGATCTTTGTTTTTGTAAAGTGTTTTACGGCGCTCGTAACTGCATAAGGTCAAATGAGCGCGCGGGACACACTTAATATTTTCAGTTGGTAGGAAATTTTGAATTTGGCCCGGGCGGCTGCCGAAGCCTACTCTTATCGATTTTAGACCACCAAGAGATCTTTAACGTGCGCAACTTGCACACGGGTCCTCCGAGATTTTTAGCCCTATCCGAGAAGGCTAGGTGTAGATCTTTCCTACCAGAAGATCAGGGGTGTGGCTGAAAGACAGCAGTACGAAGAAGCGAAGGAGTAGCAGTAGAAAGGCTGCAGAAAGAATCAGGAGCCCAGAGGAAGGGGCAAAGGAGGTGAGGGGGTGGGGGCAGAAAGAGGAGACGAAAGCAGACGACAGAACATTGCTAGAGAGCAGGGAATGAGGTGAAAGGAGACAAATTTAGAGAAGAAAATTTTTCGGTCGCTACCCGGATTCGAACCCGGGACTTTTTGAGTGAGAGGCCAACACCTTAACCTCTAGGCCACGAGAGCCCCCGTGTAGATCTTTCCTACCGGGTGTGACTGAAAGACAGCAATAAGAAGGTGTCAAGGAGTAGCAGTAGAAAGGCTGCAGAAAGAGTCAGGACCCCAGTAGAGGGTTGGGGGGGGGGGGGAGAGGCGAGGGGGCGGGGGAAGAAAGTGGAGACGAAAGAAGATGACAGATATTGCACGAGAGAAGGAGTGAAGGTAAAAGGAGACAAATTTAGATAACAAATTTTTCCGTCGCTACCCGGATTCATATCTATATGCCTATATCAATGCAAAAGTACTACAGTTTGTTAACATGCGGATGTCTCATAAATCTAATTAATTGAGATATACCGTTTTAGAAAAAATGCCTACAGTTTGCTATCAGTTTAATTTTCTTCTTTTATTTTTAGATGCAACTGCCAGTTGCCGAAACTTTCCTGTCCAGAGCAATGAGAAAGTGAATAATGTTGAAGATCTACCTTACTGTGATGAAAATGGAGGAACACCGGAAACAGGTTCAGAAGGAACACCGGAAACAGGTTCAGAAGGATCACCGGAAACGGGTTCAGAAGGAGCACCGGAAACAGGTTCAGAAGGAGCACCGGAAACAGGTTCAGAAGGAGCACCGGAAACAGGTTCAGAAGGAGCACCGGAAACAGGTTCAGAAGGAGCACCGGAAACAGGTTCAGAAGGATCACCGGAAACAGGTTCAGAAGGAACACCGGAAGCGAACCGTAGGTGTCGCCCTCGTCCGAAAGCTGAAGGCGGTCACCCTGAGGGCGGTAATGCAGAAGGCAGTCACCCTGAGGGCGGCAATGCAGAAGGCAGTCACCCTGAAGGTGGTAATGCCGAAGGCGGTAATGCTGAAGGTGGTAACGCAGAAGGAGAGCCAGAGCCAGAACCTAATCCCTGTGATGGTCATTGTGGCCTCAAAGAACGATGTGTCTTTGACGTCCAATGGGAATACATTCCACAGACACAGTCTCTAAACTTCACAGTGACTGCAGAGTTGACCTCTTCAGAGTACTTCGGTTTGGGATGGTCTGGCACTCCTGACATGGTGAGTGATTTCTTTTGTCGGTTTTATTTTCACTAATTGAATACTCAGGCTCATATATGATTTAAACTGTGTCAGTTTTTTGAGGGGGAGGGGGGGTAGCGGCGAATTACACTTAAAAAAATAAATTAATTACCATTTTCATAGTTCGCCAGTCCCTTTTGCCAAGTACCCATTTGTAGTTGGGAAAAGAGAGAAAAATAAGGTAAAGTACTATTCGAAAAAAACCCAACCAAACTCTAAGCAAATGAACACCATCCAACTTGGCTGCGCCAGCAATCAAACTTTAGACCAAAAAATATATCTATTTTTTAATCAAGTCGACGTCTGACTGTTTGGCTTAGACGTCCTTACAGCAAGTGGATCAAACCAGCTAGTTTAAAAAAAAAATATGTTACGGAAAAACGAATTGAACACATTTTGGGGGTAAGACAAGGAACCCTCACACTAACACGTGTATACTCACAGGATGATGGCATATTTATAGAATGTCTGAAAAAGGAAACGTGGGTGGTTACGGGTGCTCTAGTGGGGTTTGCTTCTCTTCTATCGAAAATCTTTTGTCCTCATCTCTCCTCCTTTTTTGTGTTTGTTACTCTCTTGTAACACCCGTAATCTTCTGCACTTGTACGACCTAATGTGTTGCAAAAACCGTAATACTGTTACTGAAACAAAACAAGCCAAAGCAAACGAAAAGGAAGTCTCCGTTTTATGTTGGTTTTTTTTTTCTTCAGAAAAACAGCGACATTGTGGTGGGCTGGCTCAACAATGGAGTGCCAGTTGTGCAAGATAGGTAAGAAGGTGGTGTTATTCTCATATAATCATTACTCATAAAGAATTGCAGTATGCACTTTGTTGTAAAAAGAGAAGTTGAAAGGTAATATCCGTAAAGTTTTGTATATTTTTTACTTGTAATGCAGATATCTACACTGGTCAAATATATCAAAGAAAACCAAAGAGTCAATAATATACAAAGATAGCGGGTAAAACTTAAAAAAAAAAACTAAAGGAAAAATCCCTGCAAGATCCAGTGACAAGACTGTTGCAGCCAAAGCCACCATAAACACGAGACCAAAATCACAAACATTACATTAAACCAAATTAAATGTGTTTTTCTTTTCTATTTCACAGGTGGACCGGTGATGGGAAGATTGAACCAACCCTAGACAACGCACAGGACATATCGGCGATCTCTGGCGGAACAATAGGTTCCAAAACAGTCATCTCTTTTACCCGGCTGTTGTCCACTGGAATCCAAAACAACTCCGAAGACCAGAAGTTCGCTGACGAATGCCTTTACCTTATCACAGCCATAGGCTCGCGGAACAACGCTAACAATCTTGCCTATCACCTCGACAGAAAGAACGTGACAGAAAAATATTGCTGGCTCAACTGTCCCGCTAGCTCTCCACCGACAACTCCTGAAGGTTTGTACCTCGTGACCCCACATAGATCTATCTATTTTTTGTTTTGTTTTTGTTATAAGACTAATTGGGCACCAGTAGCTCACCAAGTTGGGCGAAATGTGGGCAGCGCATGTTATGGTAAAGTATTCTTTGCTATGCTATGCTATTCTATATTTTGCTATGGGTTTGATAACATCCATTCCAACACTTCAATGTACTCTAAGAGGCAGATCCTACTAATTTACAGTCTATTTATTATAGGAACAAGCCAAGTGGGCAGAGGGCGTCGAAACTGTACAAACTATTCCCGTTTAAGAACTTAAAATTGGGGATTCGAGTAAAGGTCATCTTGAAATGCAAATTATTGTCAGCACAAACCATAGGCCTAAGTGTGAACAAGACTACCCAGAAAGATAATATTATGCTAAACAAGATTCTTGGACCCCTGTTCAACCTTTTACATAATTGTAAAATAGTCAGACACCTCCATGACACCACAACGAAATGCTCTTACTGTTCGTGTATTGTTTCGTTGTGTGTCACCTGTAGCAGAAACAGGTAAAACTACCAACCCAGAGAGCAACGGGGAGTCCCATCCAGAGACCGAGCCGAAGCCCAAGGTCTGCGATGGAAAGTGTGACAAGTGTCTTTTCAACGTGAGCTGGACATATGACGGGAAGAGCAAGAATGTGACCTTCACCGTAGAGGCAGAACTTTCCAGTACCGAGTACTTTGGCCTCGGATTCTCCACAGACCAGACAATGGTAATTGTGTTGTAGTTTTTTTTTGCACGCACTTAATGTCCTGCCGACACAACTTTGCTTGTTTTGGGGGTCTGCTTACTCGACCCTAAGAGTTTGTAAGATTCGTATTACCAGAAGGATGGAATTCTCAATAAAGTTTCCTCAAGGGACAGGTCACTCCGTACGTGCAAAAAGCAAAGAGTTTTTACCAGCACAGACGCCCGACCAGAGAATTCTGATCTCGACAGTATGCACTGAACAAGTCGCCATTGCGTTGTCATGTAAACATTGAAAACTATTAGAACAAGACAGACAGTGCATCCATCCTCCTTTAAAAAAATCAATAATCACCTTCATGGATTCAAAATCAGTAGTCTAGAAGACATTCTAGATCGGGGATGATCAAACCACGGATCGAGAGTAGAAATTGACCAGCCAAACGGTTTCTTACCAGACTTCGATACACCACTAAAAAAGTTGAAACTATCCGAAATATATATATTTGGAGCTTTTTCAGCAACCGTTTTTCGTAATCATTCATGTTCTGTAGGCTTTCAGATTATAACGAATCTTGACTCAATTTATACTCGGTTTTCAGTAGCAAATAGTTGAAACATGACCTCATCTCGTTTCCACCCAACGGCGAATTTTTTAACAATATGTTATGTATAGAATTAATTAAGAGACTAATCTTTGCTTTGTTGATTTTTTTTCAATGGTTTCTAAATTTATACACTTTTTGTGGCCTGAAAAGACTGCGCACCCCTGGCTAGGTGAAATAAAGACTAAGCTTCCTTGAAGATACCTTTGTTAAAAAAACAACCCCCCCCAAAAAAACAAAAACAAACACCCAACAACTCTTCTCTACATATGTAAGTGGACGCTATCTTCACGGTACGAAAGTAATTGTTTTAAGAATAACTATCTTTGCCTTAATAATAATAATAATAATAATAATAATAATAATAATAATAATAATAGTAATTATTTATATAGCGTCTAATCTCTAAAAGACTCTAAGCACTGTGCAATAAAAAATCAGCATTCAATTTAACTAACGATTCAAAAGACAGACAATGCGCATTGGGAGACCATTTATTTTTAACAACAACAACAACAACAAAAACAGCAACAATAACAACAACAACAACAACAACAGCAACAACAACAACAACAACAAAGACAACATACACACATACACACAAAAAACAGCATACACTCACATACACACACACACACACACACACACACACACACACACACACACACACACACACACACACACACACACACGAATGCATACACTCACTCACACACTTACACACTCAAACACACACACACACACACACACACACACACACACACACACACACACACACACACACACACAGAGGCACGTACATATTCTCACAGACAAAGTTTTCTGGCAGAGGATAGTGTTCAACAAATGTGTCTTTAGACTTTTCTTACATTCTTGCATAACTTTTCTGCTTTCCGTTTGTGGATTTTTATGGTTCTTTCTTTCTTTCTTTCTTTCTTTCTTTCTTTCTTTCTTTCTTTCTTTCTTTCTTTCTTTCTTTCTTTCTTTCTTTCTTTCTTTCTTTCTTTCTTTCTTTGTTTGTGTCAATCTATCTATCTCTTGCTCTCCCCCTCACTGTCTGTCTGTCTGTCTGTCTGTCTGTCTGTCTGTCTGTCTGTCTGTCTGTCTGTCTGTCTGTCTGTCTGTCTGTCTGTCTGTCTGTCTGTCTGTCTGTCTCCCCTCTTTCTCCCTCTCTCTCTCCCTCTCTCTCTCACTCTATCTCTCCCCCTCTCTCTCACTCTCTCGCTCGCTCTTTGCTATCGTCACTATGTCTCCTGCACTCTTACATTTTCTTTCTCTCTCACTTAATTACATATTTTTGTACATCCTCAGCCAAACTCTGATATTGTTGTTGGTTGGCTGGAAAATGATCTGCCTTATGTGTCTGATCGGTAAGTATGCCTGGACTGGGGAGGGAGGGGGAGACGATGGTAGTGGTGGTGTCTGTCTGTCCGTCTGTCTGTCTGTCTGTCTGTCTGTCTGTCTGTCTGTCTGTCTGTCTGTCTGTCTGTCTGTCTTTGTAGTAATCTGGGTCCCTTGAAGAATACTTTCATCCCGTTCATGTGCATGAATAAAGACACAATAATGATGGAGAAAACTGCAGATGAATCGTTTAGACAGAGTGCGGAAGAGTGATTATTAGGGAACCAATTTTTAAAGTGTCTTTCCGTACTTAATTTTTCGTTCTCTTATGTATTTAATCTGAAGTTTCCCTTTGCACCTCTCTGGACACACTCGAGTCTGCGTCTTCAGCTGTCAACGGACAGCCCTATAGCCACCCTTACTCAAATTCTCTTCGGGGATGATTGATAGGCACCCTGGTGTGGTTTGTTCCTTCTTTTCTACCAAACATCAATTGTCCTTTGTCCTTCTTCTCTTTGTATGTTACTCCCTAGTAACAATTTTAATATTCGCCACTTATATGACCTTATCTTGGTAAACCTAAAACCAGAACTCTCTTCGTTCAGGTGGGCATCAGGTAAGAGTGCTCCTGTCGAAGACAACATAAACAACTTAATGCCAATCTCCGGAACTAAGAAAGATGGGAAAACCATCATCAGCTTCTCCCGGCAGCTCAACACCAGCGACCCATCTGACCTTGACCTTGGTGGCAAGTGCGTCTACCTGCTGTTGGCTAAGGGCTCGAAGTCCAACACAGGCGCCATCATTTCTTACCACAGTCAGAGAAGCGCCAGCACAGACAAGTACTGTTTTGTCGACTGTGAGTCAACACCTGAACCAGAAGGTAAGTGGTCCTTATTAATTTTTTTATTTGGGGGACGGGGGAAAAAGGGGGGGGGGAGGTTAAGTAGGCCTACGTCTGCGCTCTTCTGACATCTCCTGGAACTGGCCCGTCCGTCTTCTGTGTTATTAGTTATTATCTATGACGAGTTCGCCCCCCCCCCTTTTATTAACAGATTATATTTTTCACCAGATTTATGGTGTTCCAGGTGTTATTTTGTCGGAGACGAACACAGCCCACCAGTGTCTGTGGTGTAGCAGTTAGGTGCTTCATTTTCACATACAGAAGACCCGAGTTTGATTCCCCTGTGGGGAGACTTATCAACGAGTATCTCGGTCTTTCTGCTGGGACGTTGTATACCTCTCAGTCGTGTTGGTTTGACAGGAAGGGTCGAAGCCCACCTCCTAAATGATCTAAATTGTCTCGATGGAGGCAGAAAAAACAATAACACTTGCATCAAATTATCGTCGAGAAACTCAAGCCTAATAAAGCATTTTATTTCCCTTTATGTTCAGACCCCCCCACCCCCCCCCCCCACGGCCAACCCCTGTGTTCCAGTACCCATCAACGATATGTATTGTCTCTTTGTCTCTTTACTGTTGACGTTTTAGTTAGACTCCACCCCCTCCATGCACTGTTAAGATCTTTTTGGTAGCTAGCTTAGCTGCTGTTTTATATAAGCGCAGACAGCCTAAAAATATGTAGATTTTTCAAAGAATGCATACCCATGCCAAGTACTCAAACATAAATTCTTTCCATTAAACTGAAATGAATACGTTATTTGACTGTATCAGTTCGATGCCTGTTGTGTACAATAATGAACTCGCTAACGTGGACAGGGAAACAAGCCAATGGAACAAATACAAGAAGGTCAGAAATTTCACTTGTTGCACGCTAATTTCAAAACAGGAGAACACGAACCAGGGAGCGAGGGAGAGCCAGGAGGCGAGCATGAGCCAGGGAGCGAGGGAGAGCCAGGAGGCGAGCATGAGCCAGGGAGCGAGGGAGAGCCAGGGGGCGAGCATGAGCCAGGGAGCGAGGGAGAGCCAGGAGGCGAGCATGAGCCAGGGAGCGAGGGAGAGCCAGGAGGCGAGCATGAGCCAGGGAGCGAGCATGAGCCAGGGAGCGAGGGAGAGCCACAAGGAGAGAGTACAGGCAATGGTAAGTGAGGTTAATTTTAGTTTAGTTTCCTTAGCAGGTTGCAAGTCAGTGGGAAGCAGCTGAGTATTTATGCTTCCTCTAGAGTATCACCATAGATTATATGAAAGATATTGTTAACTTTTATTTGAGTCTGAAATTATCTGCAATCTCAATCAAGATTCAATATCGAGCTATTGTCGAAGATGAAATGAAGACAGATTTTATCAGCATACCGCTAGGTCTGCTTTGCAATACAGGTCGCCTACTTTTGGCACAAAAGTTCCATTTTTTGTGGAGGCGAATATGACAGAAAGTAACAGAAAGGCGAACAATCGAGGAATGGGCCTTTCTTATAAGTCCTTGACACAACAGAAATGTTACATAAGGTGCGAGACCTTCCATTCAAGCCCTCCTTCGATAGGACCATGCCATGTAAACTCACTCTATGATCTTTATTCAGAAATACCCGAGAAAGGACTCACAATTGAACCCCTAAACGTCAACCAAGTATAGTGTGTTGCTTACTCAATTTTTATCATGCAATACAAGGTTCATGTTCTCAACGGGCCACTCGAACGTCTGTCGTGTTGTGGTTAGGATCTTCGCCCTCGCAAACAGAAGATGATAATATAATTTTCGAGTTCCGCACAGGGAGGTTTTTATTAGTGAAGTATCCATATCTGTTTGCTGGGATGTTGTATCCATGTCAACCCGAGTTGCCTTGATGTGCAGGATACAATCAGCAAACCTCCTAAATAATCTAATTAATTGTGTCGACGTGGGCTTAAGTTCTAATATCTGCAATCATAATTGTGCTTCCTCCTCAACTTTGATTGTCTTTGGAATCCCAAGGCACTCGGAGCAGTGTCTGTGGTGTAGTATTTAGGTGCTTTGCTGTCCCGGTCATAAGACCTGGGTTTGATTCACGTTAATGGGGCGGGGTCGGATTTTCATGGAGTATCTCGGCCTTTCCGCTAAGGCTATGTGCCCCTGTCGACCGGGGTTGGCCCACATTGTGTCAATGAGAGCGTAGAAACAAACAAACGTTAAGCATAATTCAAAAGGCACTCAGTCCACTTGACTCAGTGATGTCCAGGGTTCCGCTTCATAAATAATTTAACAGTATTGAAAAGGAAGTGAAACCCATATCATCCTTATAGTTCTCCTTTATTTTCATTATGCATTTAAGCCGTACCGTATTTTGGGCACAGCATTATTTCTGTAGGACTTGAAACTTGGGTTGACATAACTCTGTTGAAGAAAATAATCAACGGGCTTGATTTTTTTGGCTATGAAATCAAATTTGATGTTGAATTTTTAAAAATGCTTTTATAGTGGATATCCACGCTCTACAACATGTTCTATGTGCTTTACAAGGTATCTATCTAACTTAGCCCACTTTTTAGAATATTTGAGTTCAAATGTTCAAACACTATATTTCCTTCAAATAAAGAACAAAATGCACCTGGGTTTCATATCAGGAAATAAAGACATATGATGTAGTGGGACTACAGAGGGAGGTAACATACACTCTCATTCCAAATCCTAAAAACTCCGAGTTGGAACTTCGTTATTCTGGGGTTGCGAAATGTCATTATTACGCTGTCCTTTTCTATTTCCTAGAAGTTGGACGTAGACTTGCTTGTAAATGACATATTTGAAGTGGCAGTTAGTGTTGTGAGTGCGTTTCCCAAGAAGTTGATATTTTTTCATAACGGTATCAAGTCTGCTGGGGTAATAATGTAGATTTTAAAGCCCATAGAGCTTGCTTTTGAGCGGGAATTTGCGTCGTACCAATGCTATCTGTCTGTCTTTATATCTATCTATATTTCTCTATCTATCCATCTTTCTCTCTATCTATCTCTCTATCTCTCTATCTATCTATCTGTCTATCTATCTATCTATCTATCTATCTATCTA
>NW_004797466.1:417628-420909 GCF_000002075.1 Aplysia californica | reverse complement strand
GTGCATGCGTGCGTGGTATGAGTGCGTGCGTGTTTGAATATGTGCATATACTCGTAATATGTCTAAATTATGGGCTGGGGTAGGGGGTAGGGGGGAGGGGGAGGAGAATCATTTCCTACCGCTTTGTGTCCCCAATGGTGCTCAATGTCTTTGACGCCTCACCCTTCCCAGCCTAACCACTTTCTATGTCCCTTTTTGGATGCGGACAGCAGCGAACTGGCTTCAGGTTGTTCTCAACTGGTTGGTTTACGGGTGCTCTTCTTTCCTGGCAAACACCTATCGTCCTAATATCTCCTTTTTTATATTTTGCTACTCTCTTGCAATACCTCTAATCTTCGGCACTTATATGACCTTATTTTGTTGCAAGTGGCGTAAAACTTTTTATTAAAGAGACTAACCACCTTCTATGTTCCTTGTTAGATGCGGACAGCAACGACGCGGCTTCCGGGTGCTCTCAAGGCGGGTGTCTCAATGCTAATTCGTGCCCCTATAGTCTCAACTGGACTTACTCAGCAACTGACCAGTCCGTCACCTTCGAGATGTCCGGCACAGTGGCAGACAACGAGTGGATGGCCATTGGATTTTCCGACACTAACGACATGGTCTGTATCAGTATGGGCATCCTTGTTTCACACAACACAGATATTATCATCAAGTTTTAATGTTTGTTCATTATTGCCGTTTTAGTCCTCTGCTGGACAAACACCGTTGCAGTCTGTTACTGATGTGCACATCACACTATCATTCCCACAGCTCGTCCCTTCCAAATACCCATTTTGTGCGAAGTAAACGGAGAAAAGAAAACGCAGCAAAGTGCCCTTTAAAAAAACAACATGGAGGTAACATTTTATTCGACTAAGCCAAGAAACAGGACAAAAATGATTTTCTTTTAAAAAATTTGCAAATCACTCGGTTGGTACGTTTCCAAAACAAGGAGACGAAAAAAGTTAAATGATTTGCTTCTTGATGATTTTTTTTTTTCGCCCAGTAACTCCATGGGCTAATAAGAAAACGGGAAAAGGAGAAAAAGGTTGAGGGGAAAAAGGGGGGGGGGGGGGGGGGGGGAGTGGGGCCTGATCGAAACATCAAGTCCTTATAGATGGCGACTAGAATGTGTCCCTGATCATCGTGTACTTTGTGACAGATTGTAGGTTGCGGGTGGTTGGCGGGTTCTCTGGTGTGGTTTGCTTCTTCTCTCCTATTAAATATCTATCATCCTTATCGCTCTTTTCTTTTTTTGTGTATGTTACTCTCTTGTAGCACATGAATTCTTCGGACCTTATTGTATTTCAAGTGCTTGTAGGTTGTGAAATGTTTGATGTATGTATAATCCATGGCACATTATCACAACTTCAATGTCTCTGTTTGGATAAACAAAATGAATTTTTTGTCTATTCTTGATACTCGAGAGAATGTTATACATTTTTGCCTTCGATATACAGTTTTCAAACTCAAATATCACACGCACTAAGACAAAGGAATTAATAATAGACTTTAGAGTTTAAAATAAACAATTGCAAACGCTATTTATTAAAGATGAGAAGGTGGAGGTGGTAAACTCTTACAAGTACCTTGGTGTAACAATCGATAACAAACTGGACTGGCATCCCCATGTTGCTCTTGTGCATAAAAAAGTAAATAAAAGAATGTTGATAATAAGATTATGTCCCTTTTATACCATTCTATGATTGAAAGTGTGCTATTATTTAGTTTTTGCTTCTGGGCTGAGAATTGTAAGGGGGAAGATAAAGAAAAATTTGACAGAACCATTAAGATAGCCAGCAAGATCTCTGAATGATTGTACTAGAATTGATGAAATGAATAACACCACATGCATAAAAAAGATAAAAAGCATTATACACGATCCATCACACCACCTTTCCCCGCAAATCGTAAGATCACGCAGCGGCAGATATTTACCTCCAAAAACAAAGAAAGAAAGATATAAAAGAAGTTTTTTACTATCTAGCATAAGGCTTTTGTCAAAATAAGCATAGATGTGTATTGCTCTTTAGAGTATGTATCTATATATAACTCCAAAGGCCTTGTACTTAAATTCTTTCTTGTGGTTGAATGATGCTTCTGATGTGAATGTACATTTTGTCAGCTTTACTTCTTTTTTCATATTGAATTTTAGTGAGAGTAATATATAATTACATTTTTTAAATGTATACCAGCATGTGTTTTTACGGTCCTGTACAGCCAAGAAAAAATTCCCTCAAGGATAATAAAGTATTATCTTATCTTATCTTATCTTATCTTATCTTATCTTATCATACACACACAAGTCAGTTGACGCAAGTCAAGCAGCATGCCTTGCTTCGAACTTCGGTCTTAGGTTATCTTTTCCACAAACGCACAGCATTCACACATGGGGATAGCGTCTTTTATTGGTTACTTTGTGCTTTACACAATCGGCACAAGACGAAACAGTTTTTCATGCAAAAATTTTATTCAACATCAAACTATTATGTATTTAGTATAGTATAACATTCATTCTAAAGTTGGCGCTGATACCGAATTCGAAGTCACAAAGTTAAACGCGCATTTAAATTCTGAATGCAAAACGGGAGGATTTCTTTCTTAGCCCCCCCCCCCCCCCCCCCGCTCTATCCTGCTCCGGTGGAAAATTAATAGTTGGCGCAGTCTAAATTTCTGGACCCGTGCCATACCTCAACCCGCACTCGGTCTCATTTAATCGACCAGACACGCAATCATTTTCCACGGTTTTCGGGCATCGGGGTCACACCCGAGGCCAGATCCCTGCGTATGTAAAGCCTTGTTTTTGTAAGTATTTTACGGCGCTCGCAATTGCATAATGTCATATGAGCGCGCAGGACACATTAAACATTTTATAGTCAGGTAGAATTTAATTTTGAACTGTCCTCGGGTGGCGGCCAAAACCTCTCTCTTATCGATTTTAGGAACACCGAGGTATCCTTAACGTGCGCGACTTTCATACGGGACGTGTACAGCGTTTACGGGTCTTGAGAGGAAGAAGAGTAACAGTCTGTACCTACTAGTTCTTGAGACCAACCTCAACAGAATGCTCATGATAGAATAATAAATCAGTTAATATGAAAGCTAAGCTGTGAATTTTTTTGTCTCTTAAAAGAACAGAACTTGCTTATACGTATCAACATTTAGTAAATCGTTTGGATTGTCCGATGAAATAAATGCCGCAGCTTGATGGATCGCAGGTGTAAATATATTGTTAATTTGATGGATCGCAGGTGTAAATATATTGTTAATTTGATGGATCGCAGGTGTAAATATATTGT
>NW_004797466.1:416152-417318 GCF_000002075.1 Aplysia californica | reverse complement strand
TGTCTGTCTGTCTGTCTGTCTGTCTGTCTGTCTGTCTGTCTGTCTGTCTGTCTGTCTGTCTGTCTGTCTGTCTGTCTGTCTGTCTGTCTGGATATAAGGCTATTTAACTAACGAAGGAATGAAATACTTTTTTTTTCAATCAAACGTCCAAAGCCTTTGACTCATAGTATTATAGGTTTATCATGAAGACAAAAAGTACCCCCCCCCCTTGAAAAAAAGAAACAAACAAAACAATAAGTACCCACAAAAAAGCAACAAAGACACCACTCTTCCCCCTACCTCCACCCCCCCCCCAACTAAAAAGAGTTGAAAGCCACGTAAAACGTGTTATCTGTTACTTCACAGGTACGCCACTGGCCGGAGCGTCCCAGTAGCAGACACGCAGCAGAACGTTGAAGTGATCAGCTCCGTACGGCTGAACGGTGTGTCCACCTTTGTCTTTAAACGACTCGTCTCAACCGGAGATGACGCGCAAGACGTCCGTCTCAATGGCAACGGAAACGACGCCAGCTGTCCGTTCGTGATGTACGCCAGGACAGGCTCTGTGGATGCTCAAGGTAACCCTGGCAAGCACGTGAATGTGCCGGTGAGAGTTGGCTCAAGAATCTGTTTCGGCGTGTGCTCTCAGGACGATGGAGCTTCGACCCAGCCACCGTCCACTACGGCTGACCCGGAGGTTTATATTGTGGTCCCTAGCTCGATCCGTCTGACGCGGTACGAGTACTCTGAAGCCAGCTATGGCTCCCTGGATACTAACGTGGCCCGAGAACTCAAGAGGGTGGTTGAAAATAGTGTAAGTATTGAAAATAGTGTAAGCATTAAAAATAGTGTAAGTATTGAAAATGGTGTAAGTATTGAAAATGGTGTATTGAAAATGGTGTAAGTATTGAAAATAGTGTAAGTATTGAAAATAGTGTAAGTATTGAAAATAGTGTAAGTATCCGGTGGATTTTGTTGTAGCTTCTTTCTTGTTTGCTTATCATACTTCCCCCCTTTTGAGCTTTTAACTGTTGTTCTCGTTGCTGTTTAGATTGTCATCGTCGTTATCGGTGTTGTTGTTGTTGTCGTCATCGTCATTGTCATCGTCGTCGTCGTTGTTGTTGTTGTTGTTGTTGTCGTTGTCGTTGTCATTGTCGTTGTTGTTGTTGTTGTTGTTGCTGTTGCTG
>NW_004797466.1:412142-413163 GCF_000002075.1 Aplysia californica | reverse complement strand
AGGGGGGGGGAGAGAATGAGAAAGAAAAAGAGAAAGGGTGTAAAATTTTTGCAATGCTCTTAGTCTTAACCACCCATTAGGCCTACTCCCTTCCACCACCATAGAGATCCTTGCTCTGTCACATGTCCCATGATGCATTGTGGGTTTACGTCCCGATTTTCTCCGTGGGTGTTTGGCGGGTGCTCTGGTGTGGTTTGCTTCTTCTGTCCTATCAAAAATCTATCGTCCTTATCTCCCCTCCTTCTTTTTTATGTTTGTTACTCTCTTGTAAACCTCTTATCTTCTGGCTCTCATATGACATTAATATGCAATTGCGAGCGCCGTAAAACCTCTACTAAAACAAACAAAACGACCCCCCCCCCAATCCCTCCCCCACAGCAGATGATGCAGACAAGGTCTTCCACGGCCTACATGTCGGAGCCTCATCAACAGCAGATGTACGACAACCCTGGTTATCAGGCTCCCAACAAAAATTTCCACACCACGTATATCCCATAAGGGTGTGTGTGTGCTTTACCCTCTTGGGGAGTGCGTGCACGCCTGCGTCCGAGCGTGTGTGTATGCGTGCATGCCAGCGTGCCATGTGTTTAATACAGCATGATACTAAAATGTAACACTGTCTAATTGAGCTGGTATCTACAGTTGAAGGTGGTCCAAACATAAAAATATGCTCACAACATTTTCGAGATCAGAAATACTACCTTTCTTAATGTTTTCAAGGGACTAAAATAGTAGCAGTTTAGATATTTTCGTTGGACCTTTTTTTTTACCTTGACTTTTTTATCGTCTTGTTAGGTGTCCACACACGTAAAATATTTGTTTTTGTTCTGTGTTTTTGCAAACTAGTCTGTTTACATCAGGTGAACGCATAGCCCTCTAAATCCTTCGAGGCAACTATACACCTGATTTTTGACAGTCATGTCCACATGTACCCATCTTCGCTGTTAGGCTGATAGAGGGTGACATGCCAATAAGTTGAAACAAAATATAAGGTAAAATACCTGCCTTTAGAATCCCCCTC
>NW_004797466.1:408194-410961 GCF_000002075.1 Aplysia californica | reverse complement strand
ATAAGTACACTCCCACTCACACACATACGCACACACACACTCATGCAGACACATGTTCACGCATGAGCACACACACTCACACACACACTCACACACACACACACACACACACACACAAACGCAAACACAAACACACACGCACGCAGAGTTTCCGCCCAAACAAGCACAAGCTTTCACCAACACCTAAATGTACTCTAACATGCAGATGTACATACACTCACGTAAATGCAGATACACATTCTCACATTGTGATGTACATAACTCATGTTTTTCAGCTATCAAATGAAATTTCATCATAACTATTTGACTACGAGAGTGTCATAAGATAAAGAAAAATAGCTTGACCAGCGTTTGATTAAAACGGTTACCGAACACAGAATGGAATTATCATTTCCATGTTAACTCCTCCCACCTTTAGAATTCTTTAAACGTATCCAATATTTCGTTAAACTCACATTAGATCAAAGAGGACCACAAAAGGCAAGAAGTGCGTAATGATTGCCCAGGATTTGGACTGAATGCATTTATGTCCTGTGCCTCTTTAATCAAAACAACAATCGTGGTTGCTGCTTGTGCGTGGCGCTGGTTTCGTCATTGCAAACTTTTTTCGTTGTGTCTGTGTTATACATATTTATTATGCCTTCTTTGCGTTTTAAGGCACCTTAATGTACTTACTGTGTTTATTTATGCATAAAGACATACATCGGCAAAGAAAGATTGGGACAATAATTAATCAAGATGGCACTCATTTGCACACCTGTTGGAAACAAGAATAATGACAACGTTGTATGTATTACTATGCATGTTTTTTTTTTTTTCTCTCTTGAATTGTATTTGAATTCTATACTGTCACCTATTGCATTACTGATTTCGGAATTATTTTCAAATAAAAAACAGTTCTGTTGTATCCTTGTATTGTTCAAGACTTCACAGCTAAACTAGACCTTAAAACATTATAGCAAGTCAAGTCATACTCTTGAAAAAAATGTTTTAAAAATCAAGGAACTTTCCTCTCTTTGGAGAGGATACCTTCTCTAACACTGAATAATGTATTTTCCACAACACCGTGTCCAGAACAATACAGCGTGGGGTCTTCAAAAGCTCCTCATATTTCCACAAAAATACAGACAAAAGAAAAAAGAGTTTTGTTGTACATAAGATAATATGTTATTTTTGTCCTTTTGTTTAGTTGAGGAATAAAATATATTGATCCAATTGGAAATAGTAAAGGGGTTTGAGTTTGTTTTTCAGAGCAGTGCTGCATGTTTATTGCTTTATAAGGAGATGAAGATGAATGAGATCCAAATCTATATTTTGGACAAAATGTGTTTGAATTTCGTTGCTTTGTTGACTGTTATTCAAAACAAAATAAAACAACAACAACAACAACAACAACAACAACAACAACAACAACAAAACCCAACAAAAACAAACAAAAACAACAAAAAACAGAATAGTTATCTGTCTTTCAAGAATGGAAATAGATATAGATATCTAGCGTCCTGGATATCTATTCGTTTTCTTTTTATTCGAAGGCACTGAATCGTTCCCCCAAGCGCGTTTGTCTGTGTAGCGAAGGTTGCAGTTGAGTATGCTCGAAACTTTGGTTTTTAGATGGACCCCATCCCCTCACCTTTTTTGCAAAAGAGAAAGAGTGGCAGGTAAAAGGAGAATTCAAATGGGTAATGTGTTCACATTTCGTTGCAACACACCCCGTGTGATCCTTTACCACTCCCTCCCCATTTAAAATAAACCAAACTTTCTGCCCAATCAAATGGCCAAAACACGTTGAATAGTCCTTCTAAAATACTGGCCCCTCAAATAATTCAACACATTCAACGAACGAGACACGAGCTTTTGTTTGCCAAATCAAGTTCCTGACACAACACTGTCAGCTAAGCCATACTTAAATACACAGTTAACACAGTTCCGTTTAGAGAAACAGTTAGGACTCTTCAAGCTCTCTAATGAAAAAACAGAAAGCAAAAACAAACAATCAAACAAACACACAAACAACAACAACTTTATAGTTTATTAGCTAAAGAGGTCCGAATCCAAGCGTTCATATTTCAATTTTCGTATGACAAGACATGGATTTAACGGCTCTTTAAGCACTTCACGGTTATAAAAATACTCATATTTATATATACATGTAAATCGAAAAGAAGGGGCTCCGGATTTAACATAACTGTAAATCACCGGCATGGCGGGGCAAAGTGGGCGACGGGCATCTAGAACTCTTCAAAGAACACGCATTCTTAATGAGCCTACCTGTTGGTGAAACGAACAAAGCTTTTCTGCAACTTAGCCAAGGAGATTAAAAGTAAGTAGTTTTAAGCTACCAAGTACGCTCAGGGCACGCCCACACCCCATGAGAGTACATGGCGTCGGTGGCCCAGTGGTTATAAGTTATAGGCTCTCAGATTCGTAACCGTAAGGTCGTGGGTTAGAATCCCGTCAGGGACCCGACGATGCGTCCTTGGGAAAGGCACTTCATTATTATTATTATTATTGTTATTGTTATTGTTAGTATTAGTATTAGTATTAGTATTAGTATAACATGTAGTATTACATTACGTTCCTACCTCGCTACCGACGCTTAAACAGTTTTTAAATCCAAGGAAGTGCCGAAATGTGGCCCAAAGAGTTTCGTGCGCATTCAAATCTAGATCTAGTCGAATTTGTCTCGCCTTCCTTGAACATATTATAGGAATATAATGAATATTATATACATACACACGCACACACACACGCGCACACACACACA
>NW_004797466.1:403773-407163 GCF_000002075.1 Aplysia californica | reverse complement strand
AGAAGAAAAAGAAGAAAAAGAGGAAGAGGAAGAGGAAGAGGAAGAGGAAGAGGAAGAGGAAGAAGAAGAAGAAGAAGAAGAAGAAAAGATCAACGACAACAACAACAAAATAAAACAACATAAAACAAGAGTTTTTTCAAAACACGTAATCATGTACAAACCATGAAAGACACACATTATAAAAACAGAAATACTACCAACAACAGGTGTTAAAAAGCTTTCATGAAGCAGGTCAACTTCAAAAGGCCACACGCCTGTCCCTTTGGACATGTGGGTAGCCAAGTCTCGATTATCATTCTCTGACAGGTCCTACAGAAGTTCAGGCAATCCGACGCTCATTCTGCGAATGAAGTATGATAGCTTTGGAATTAACAGTTGACATAATTTATTAGGCATCGTGTTAAAATCAGTCACTCTTCAAAATTATGAAATCGAAGAAACAGACATTTCTTTGGCCTGTTTGGCAGCTTTTACAATCGATTTGGGGGGAAGGGGTGGGGACTCAATATCTTTCAGGTCCATATAAAACGCATTTCTATATAGATTTTTACTGGGAAATAAACCAAAAGAAAAATTTAATTTATTGCAGTTTCCAGGGACTCTCAAATTTTGAAAGTCACCAAACTGTGACGAATATTTTCTACCTCTGACATCAGGCGATACCCACTTCCTTCAATCGCAAACATAATGTTCACTTCTATTTCTATTCAAGATAGATGGCTACTTTCTTTTTTTTAATTATCAAAGCAAGACTAACGAACATGCTTTAAGATGATTCCAATAACTCGGTATGCTTAAAAATGATTGATTCCATCGCATCGTGGCATATTTTGTAATTCCTTTGCATTGAACTGCTCACATATTATTTGAATGCAGTGTAAAAACACTGTCGATCATCTATCAGGCAATAAATACATTGTTGTTACATTGAGCTTTTCTTCTCCTCCCTGGTTAAATTACAGCTTAACCGTTGTCCCACCACTTTCTTAAAAAAATCGAACAAGAGAAAGCATTCTAAAAACAATGCGAAAGTAAAGTATAAAATTGTTATGCTAGATCTCAGAGGTAGTTATTTGCTGGTTCTTCACCCTGCAGTGCAACTGATTTTTTTATGGATATGTCTGTTTTATCCACTTCGTATGGCCCCTTTCCTTCAGGCAGTCAAACTCCGATTTTGAAAGCCCTCTATGTTTTTCTAGTTACTAGAGTATTATCAGTTTTGGAAGGAATTAATTTACAATTTTTGCCCGGGTGGCGACTGAAGCCTTTTCTCATCGATTTTAGGACCACCAAGGGATCTTATACGTGCGCAACATGCACACATGACCTCCGAGAATTTTCGCACTTATCCGAAAAGAGTAGGTGTTCGATCTGACCTAATTCAAGGTCAGGGGTGTGGCTGAAAGGAAACTGTTAAAAGGAGCCAGGAGTAGCAGTAGAAAGAGCCAGGAATAAAGAAGAGAGTAGCCAAAATGAGTCTGGAATAATAATAATAATAATAATAATAATAATAATAATAATAATAATAATAATAATGATATTAATAATAATAATAATAATAATAATAATAATAATAATAATAATAATAATAATAATAATGATACTAATACTAATGCTAATACTAATACTACTTCTAATAATAATGATGATGATGATGATGATGATGATGATGATGATGATGCTGATGATGATGATGATGATGATGATGATGATGATGATGATGATGATGATGATGATGATGATGATGATGATGATGATGATGATGATGATGAAATAATAATAATAATAATAATAATAATAATAATAATAATAATAATAATGATAATAATAATATCATTATTATCATTGTGTTATCGCTTTGCCTACCAGTCAGCACAGTAAGGCGCACTTGATGTTGTCTCCACGTTGAAAAGTCTACTGGCGAGCGTTCTGTCACCCGAAGCCTCATACCCATACCCCGGAGTGGGGCAGTTGGGGCACTGGCATGCCTGACAGCCACGTGAGAGGACGCTGGCCACTGTAGAACAGGTCTGCACGGGGAACTCACAGACATTGTTGCTGATGGTGGAGATATAGAAGAGGTAGGCTCGGCTGTGGGAGCACGCGAACTCCCTCGAGAAGGCACTAAAGTCTCTACCTAGAGTCCAGAAAAAAAAAGAAATAAGAGAAATCAGTACGTGTCACGACACGATGGAATTATAAGGCATTGGGAATTATTGGTATCATCTTAAAGTTTTATATTTATCTAGCTTTTGGTGAAATAAAGCCTGTTTAACTTGAATAAATGGCGAGATACTTGCAATTGAAAGAGTGGGGGTCGTCTGTTGTCAGAGGTAAAATTAGCGAGAAAATGTTTGGTAACTTCGACAGCTTGAGTGTCCTCGGAAACTGTCAATATCTTTTGTTTTCGACTTCATGTGTGAGACCTTGTGACCTATTCCTTATCGATTCGGCTTGAGTACGGTATTCGGTACTTTGTTACCGCAAATTAGATGTAACAAAATTCGAATCAATATGGCGTTGCTACAAATGAGATACCTTCTATTGACCAAAATATTATACGGCGATAATAAATGTCTTTTTTAACTTCCTGAAATTGCCGTAAGTGGAATTCTCCCCATCCTCTCTCTATATGACATCAGCATTCGTGCGTTCCTTTTATCTTGTCCATTATGCTGCTCATGTGAGTGAGGCAGCCCACATCTGACCAGCCCTGTACATTCCAGCTTGAAAAAGACAGCGCTCATCATCTCCATCCTTTCTCGCCCTGTACTGAGGTAAAGGTAACCCAAAGAGCTTTAGTCTATTTCTAACGTAGGCTATAGTCTCCGCCTCTGTCTAGCTGCAATCACACCAGTTTTAGGCCCAAAGCTAAGTCTCTCCTCCAAGTTCTTGTAAGCCTTCCTCTCTTTTGCTATCCTTTGCTCGTGTTATTTTTTCGAAATTGCGAAAACACGTACATACATTCACTCAAACACCTTTCTACAAATCTTTTTTCCTTTAGCACACCATGGCTTCAACAGGATTGTCCTACATTGCTTACGTACTATGGTACACACAGACACAGAAAAACTGACTAAATCGCAGTCAAGTACATAGACAAATTATAAACTCACTTTGCTGTATGGCCGCAGCAAATCTGCCCAACAAGGTCGATCCACATCCTGGCTGTTCCATTCCTCGGTTCAGGTAGAAGTCCACAGTTCCAAGTGGTTCCTCAAGACCTGTCAATTTATATACAATTGGTCATCAATGAACCTTAATACTCATTATGGTTGAATTTTACGAAGGTGAACATTTTGCATTTCACCCAAAGTGGTGAATTTCATTTGAAAGCTTAAATTTGTTCCAACGTTTGTTTTATGTATATGTATTTATATATATATATGT
>NW_004797466.1:401709-403207 GCF_000002075.1 Aplysia californica | reverse complement strand
GGTCTTCCCCTTGATCTCTTACTCTGTGGGTTCCAATCCAAAACTTTCTTTGTTATGCAGCTGCCTGACTTCCTGAGAGTATGTCCAATATAGTAGGTATACCACTAAAAAAACTCAAAGAGTTAATGGACATTATATCTGAATGAATATATAACTACA
The DNA here is from genome assembly GCF_000002075.1 of Aplysia californica. NCBI lineage: Eukaryota > Metazoa > Mollusca > Gastropoda > Aplysiida > Aplysiidae > Aplysia > Aplysia californica. Next base: position 403,048 of record NW_004797466.1, on the reverse strand, counting down.
CTATATGGATCTTGTTTTTTTTTCTTTTTGTTTGAGTAAAAAGAAGAACATAGACACGCTAGTGGTCATTTAGTGCTGGGAAAACGTAAGATACAAAAAGAGAGATAGAGTAAAACATCAGACGGAAAGTAAGGAAGTCGGACTTACCGGTGACGACCTCCAACCACAAGAACATAGACATACTGATGGATATTTAGTGCTGTGAAAACGTAAAATACTGACAATATAGACGACTAGCTGGGTACCCCATCCGAAGAACGAACTGAAAAGAATTGATCGTCAAGTCATTGCGGGACCAGTGCGCACTGTTTGTGAAAGGAAACCTCTCTTGAATACAATGGTGTCTTTGAAGATGGACTTTCCAAAGATTAGATCTAAACGAAACTAATGAAAAACTGAAAATTTTACTACAGTGACTTCAGACTTCGTAATATAACTGCACCATTAAAATGATTCTGACACATCGATATATTTTTTTTTCAAATTCGAAAGTTAAGTTGTTTGGAAGATATTGACGACCAAACTGACGAACTTTCACAAAAATTGTACAGGGTTACTTTTTCTTATACAATATTCTTTTAATTTGTTACCTGTACGTAAACGGCCTAATTTTGAACGTTTTTTTTTTATTACATAAATTGATTTGGCTACTTCGGCTAAATCTAAAAGATTGATATGAAATGACAAACGAACTGGATATCAATTTTAATCTACACTGCTTTTATCTAAAAAGCTCATATGAGCTTGAGGCCACCCGTACCTGAGTTTTCTCCAAGTAAAATTGTGGTACGCATTACGAAAAGCAACAAGAACAACAACAGCATCAACAAACAAACAAAAAGACAAACAAACAAACAAACAAAACAACAACAACAACAAAACCCCACACCAACAAACAAGCAACCGACCAAACAAACAAAAGTTTAGCCAAAATTTTGTGGAGTGTAACCATCAAAAGAACTCACCTGTTATTCTTCCCAAACCAGGCAGCCTCTCGCCTGCATAGCCCGCGACATGCGCTCCCAGACTAAAGCCAATTATGTGAAACGTGGATAGGTCACCTCCCAGAGACACCAATTCCTGTATTGTCCGAAAAAAAAAGAAAAGAAAAGAGAAAGAAAACTTGACCTCATTGGTCCTTCCTTGCAACTGAGTTTTAGTATTAGTTTTAGAAAGAGTTTTACACCACTTGCAACACAAATAGGTCAAATTAATATTGAAGTGCCGAACATTAGAGGTGTTACTAAAGAGTTACATACAAAGAACAGAAGGAGCAGAGATAAGGACGACAGCTCTAGATCTTTGGTATTGAGAAAACCATATCAGGGCACCCCTGTGT
>NW_004797466.1:399940-401409 GCF_000002075.1 Aplysia californica | reverse complement strand
GATCTCTCTCTCTCGATCTCTCTCTCGATCTCTCTCTCCCTGCGTCTGTTTGTGTGCATATGTGTGTCTGTGTGCGTGTGTGTGTGTGTGTGCCCGTATGTGTGCATATGTAAGTGTGCATATGCGTGTTCACATAGTTATTCTGTGAGTCAATATGTTCTCACCTGGAGCACCAGCGCCAACACTGCGCCGACCACCCTTGTGTTGGCTACACTCAATGGGTACACCAGGCTACGGGCACCTTTCCTCCAGTCTACCACGATCACGTTGGCCTCCTCCTGAAGCAGATGGTGAATTTGGTGACAATAACCTCCTTAGTTTTGGTAGAAGTTTTACGGCGTTTGCAACATAATTATGTCATATAAGTGCCGAAGTTTCCTCCGGTCTACTAAGATCATTTGGCCTCCTCCTGAAACAGATAGTCACTTCGGTTACAATAATCTCCATATTTCTAGTTTTGGTAAACATTTTTACGGCACTCGCAACACATTACGTCATATTAACACCGAAGATTAGAGTCTTACAAGAGAGTAGCAAATACAAGAACAGAAGGGGGAGAGATAAGGACGAAAGATGTTTGACAGGACAGAGGGAGCAAACCCCACCAGAGCACCCGCAAACCACCCACCAATAAGCCTCCAGCATATCTTGTACTCTTCTCGTAGGTCCACTTTAACATTTTTCTATTCTTTTTTTCTCTCTGATAATTATTATGATATACATGTACGTATTTATTACATGATCTTTTGTTACTTATTTCATTATCTTCTGTATGAATGAAATTAAAGTCATTTCATCTTGAGAGAGGTCGTGATTTTGATTACAATAACCATCCAGCATATTGTGTCGCTACTCTCACATTTCCACTTTAATACATTTCTATTCTTTTTAAGTCTAATAATTAACATGATGCTCAAGTACGTACTTATTTAATTATCTTTTGTAACAGATTAACAGCGTGAGCAGTTGCTTCCTGTTCGTTTTAGACACAGGTACGCTTTATCAACAGTTGTAAGTGGGGGTGGGGGGAGGGGGGGGGTATATTTTTCAAATGGACTGCTTATATCTTAAATTTTGTTTGGTTATTGAGAAACTCTCCTTGTCTTTTACAGAGACTGAGTACGGATTCAAGAACTTTTAACTTCGATTTTCTTAAAAGAAGCATTTATCCGGATAGCCCCGTTGTGCTTAATAGCGACCAAATTATAGTTGAAATTGTCCAAGATGGCCACTTTTTGTGGATGGTAAAAGTGCTTGTCTTAGTAGACAGTGGCTGTTAGAGCAGTATAATAATGGAGCAGGTAATCTAAAAGTGACTCACTCTATTTAGGATTGCATGAGCCATGTCTACCACCCATGCGGACCGGGCGGACTCCAGGTATCCGTGGACGATAACCACAGTTTTGTGGCTTGGGTTGTACTTCCGCTGAAGCACCTGTACAAGCGGGAAGGGAGAGAGAGAGAGAGAG
>NW_004797466.1:397949-399030 GCF_000002075.1 Aplysia californica | reverse complement strand
TATATATAGAGAGAGAGAGAGAGAGAAAGAGAGTAAGAGATAACGACGATAGATATTTGGTATGAAAGAAAGAGCAATCAACAATCGAACGAGCCGTTTTTTTGTACCACTGGCAACAACAACAACAACAACAACAACAACAACAACAACAGAACAATTATTTGCATTTACTGACTGATAATTATGCAAGACTCTTCTTCGATACTTTATTTCTTCTATACTGTTGGTGATACTGATGCTGATTTTGCTGATACTGATGCTGATGCTCAATCTGGGGAAAACATTGAAGCGAAACATTGTGCTTTTCAAATTCGCAAAAGTTAACGTTTTTACCGACCGAAAATTACTAAAGACCCTCCCTCCCTACTCTGCATTTTGTACTCTCTTACTGCTGCTATTGTTGCTGCTGCAGCTGCTAATGATGATGATGATGATGATGATGACGACCATGATGATGATGATGATGATGATGATGATGATGATAAATAATGTTAACGATGACCATGACAACAATAGCGATTACAACCACGGAGTCTGCAACTTCTGTAAAAAAAAATATTACCGTTCTAGCGTTGTTATAACCGAAACTTTGCCGGCGTTGACCCCGCTGTCTCAAATGGAACCTGATTTGCTGCCGGCTGGGACTCTGCGGGCCCAGACTGCCGGAGTTGTTGTAGGGGTGTGAAGTAGGGAAACAGCCAACCGGCGGGCTGTCGTAGCATCTGGACAGCCAGTCCGAGAATAACCAGCCTTGAGAATAAAGAAGAACGCCGTGAGGCTTTTACGAAACATTACAACAGGGAACTAAGCTAGCGCATATAAAAACAAGTGGGTCACTTTTTAATGGGAGATAATAAATGACCTTCTGTTTTAGTCCCACACAAAGTGACTTGGTATGCGATCATCATCATCATCATCATCATCATCATCATCATCATCATCATCATCATCATCATCATCATCATCATTGTTATTACTATTGTCATCGGTATCGTTATGCCGATTGTTTAAACTTATCTTGATGATGATGATGACAATGATGATGATGCTGCTGCTGATGATGCTGCTGCTGCTGATAATG
>NW_004797466.1:396578-397849 GCF_000002075.1 Aplysia californica | reverse complement strand
TGATGATGATGATGATGATGATGATGATGATGATGATGATGATGATGATGATGATGATGATGATGATGATGATGATGATGATGATGATGATTGATATCATTGCAATCTATCATTAAGATGAATATTTCCACTTATCATAATATAAATGAGGAAAAAAGAGAGCGAAAACATTCTCACCATAGCTCAAATGAATTCCGATGGCGAGGAAAAAGCAGACGCTTACTACAGAAGAACGAGACATGTTGGAGTCTTTTCTTCCTTGAAGTCACTGCAACAAATAAAGGATAATGATAACAATGCTAATGCAGGTCGTTTCCAAAGCTCCCACTTATTTACTACACAACTCTAAGAACTTTACATTATCTTAATCTTAACATAATGTTACAAAACAAAGAGGTGGAGTGGTTTGGGTTTTGTAGTTTGTCTACCTAAAAAAAGTGTACCTCTAGACACCACCCCTCTTTTGTGATGCTTGGAAAGGAGCCTAAAAATGAATTAACTGAGTTCATAAACAATACATGTCAACGTACGAATGCGAGCCAGGGTCGTAGTCGACCAAAGAGTCCACAACAAAACGCGTGTCGCTCTCCTCGGCATAATAACCAGTAATTGTTAATACAAATGGTGTCTGTTACTCTTCAAGACACAGCAACTCGTTATTTATAAAACGGACAAGAACTTTCAACATTTTGCTCTCTTCCCATCGTCTGACGCTCCTACCGACATTTATCATTTCAGAGATTTTGGAAGCCGGTTGTTTCGACTTTGCCAGTCTGGGGTGTGGTGGAGTGGGGTGGGGGGGGGGGGGGAACAGGTCCTCTCGGTAAACGGTCCAGTGAAAAGATACAGAGACTCGATAAATGAATATTGAGTGCACGCAGAAAAGCCGACCATTGCAGTGTAGACACAAGTTGTATCAGAGTTATGTAAGGTCTCAAAGACCAGTGAGTGATTGATTTGGGGTAAAAAAGTTGCACCCAAGGTGGCAATGGGATTAAAAGTTTTACACCAGCGTTTGGAGCTATTTAGGGAGTGTGCATTGTTCGAAAGATAAACAAATAGAATAGAACAACATCTCTTTGAAAGGATTGCCTACCTTATTTTCAAAGTGGTTTCCACCAAAAGTACCCACTTTGATAATCTTGCTGAAATATCGTTTTATTAATTTTATAGACTGAGCGCTTCGAACAAATCCGTTATAAAGACAGGTAAGTGGTTATTACGCACGTAACCTAACACGCTACTGGCTCAAACTGCAGCTCTGGGAGAGC
>NW_004797466.1:394175-396478 GCF_000002075.1 Aplysia californica | reverse complement strand
CCCCCCCCCCCCCCATTTACACACACACACACACACTCACACATACACACACACACTCACACTCAAACACATACACACAAACACAAACACATACACACAAACACACACACACACACACACACTCACACTCAAACACATACACACACACTCACACACACATACACACACACCCAAACACATACACAAAAGCACAAACACACTTTCTCTCTCACACACAAAGACACACACATACACAAAAATACACACACTTACACACACAAAACATACACAAAAACACAGACACAAATACACTTCAAACGAAGGAAAAAACATAAACATTGCCCCTCCAAAATAACACACAAAAAAAAAAAAAAACCAACCAACCAAATAAGACAACCCCCCCCCCCCTCTTTGAAGAAAAGTTAAAAGAAAAGAACAATCCAAAAACCTCCAAATGCGATAAACACTGCACTTCTACGTTGTTCAGCTCTAGAAAATCACAAAGTCCCTTATACATTGAACTTGCAGCTCCCTCATCAGAACGAGAACCTGAAATAATCGTACAAATAAGGATTAAAAAAGGACAGGTAGAATCTACCTCACTGGGTCTTTAAACTACCTCCCGTCGAACATCAGCAAAGGATCGTGGATGAATTGAGACAATAGCAGATGTAAGCTGAGCTCAGCGACAAGGCCAAGTATCGCAAAGTGAACTGATAATGTCATAATCTACACGTACTTATCGAAATAGCAGGAAGTGATGACTCGTTTCCTACAGAGCTGGGCAAACTCCCATTTCTATTTCAAGAGAAAAGTAGAGGGAGAAAGGAAGTGGGAGAGAGGATGAGGTAGGGGGAATAGATAGATAGATAGATAGATAGATAGATAGATAGATAGAAAGATAGATAGATAGATATATAGATAGATAGATAGATAGATAGATAGATAGATAGATAGATAGATAGATAGATAGTTAGATAGATAGATAGATAAACTTACGCCACTACTCCTACCATAATGAAGTCAAATTCCAGTCTGTTAATAAAAAAAAATAATATAAAAATAGTTCCCTCACCACACAATCTAGACCAAGTTATCTCACTTTTCTTTTTGCTATACTTTTCAGAGAAAACGAGCTACACTCTTGTGAGTTAGGCCTCTGTGAACAGAAAATTGGTCCTCAGAAAAACCTGGTTTCGAGTATAGTATGACAATTATCTTCCGAAGAAGATAACCGACTAATCGGATTTTTGAAACGCAGATTTTGCCCTACTGTAAGTTCACCCTGACCCATTTCACTTCCTTATTACGGTACGCGAGAGGTCATGTCAGCGATCTCTCGATAGCGTTCATCTGATGTTATGGATGCACACTGCACACACGGTTAATTTCTTTAAAAGCGAAAGTCGGGTCATGACGGTCCTTTACGACGTAGAAATACGTATCAATCTCACAGCATAGTTTCGCGCCAATGATCTCACGCTCACATGCCGAACTATTCGAATAAGGTAAAGCAACGTCGTTTGAGAACGCCTTAAGTCTTTAAGGGCATTCTGGACACATGATATGTCCAATCAGTAGCAGATCACAGTTAATGTTTTAGGCCATTTTGAACCATCCTACACAAACAAGAAACACGAATTTGCATGATGTTTTACAGTTTGCTTGCTGTTGCCTGCGTTTATTTTTTTCAAATAGGGAAAACAGAAAAATAAAATGATAATATTACGAAGGCTGTCCCACAGAAAACCGGAAAAGGTCCGTAAAAGCAAAAATCTTTGTCCTATTCTAATAAAACTGTAACACATCATACCTCAACATGTGCTTTATTTCTATATGTAATCACCATCCCGCTGGACACATTTTTCCCATCGCTGGATCTGGGAGAAGATACTCTCCCTGAAGAATCTTTTGTCAAGGGATTTCAACCAATCGTTCACGGCTTCCACGAGGTCTTCGTCGTCGGTGAATCGCTGTCCAGAAATATGGCGTTTCATTGGTTCAAAAAGGTAATAATCTGACAGGGCCAAGTCAGGACTGTGAGGGCGGGGGGGGGGGGGGGGGTGTAGTAGAACTTCCTAGCCGAACCTTTGGAATCAGTCTTTCGTGACGTTTGCTGTGTGTGGCGTTGTGTTGCCATGCTGCAAAATGACCCCGCTGGTCTTTTTCGGCCCCAACCCATCAAGCAGAGACCTTTCAATAGCGCAGCTCATCAAACTCTATCCTATAGGCAGTCGACTTTGAAATGTTTAGCGACTCGCAAATTTCGCGAATTTTTAGGCGCCTGTCTGTTTGAATAAGTTCGTTAACGCCACTCTTGTTGT
>NW_004797466.1:391181-392349 GCF_000002075.1 Aplysia californica | reverse complement strand
GTACTTTTTACCATTTTTATATTCTCACCACCAGAAGCGGCGACTTAGCCGAGACGAAAAGAAGACAAGATATGCCAATTAGATCTAGATGTGCATTACATTTTCATTTTATGTTCGTTGCTTCTTTGCCCAATTACCATCTCGTAACGAGGAAACAAAAACAGAAAAGAAGCGTAAATTTTAGATCTAATAATGGGAGGCTTTCTTCAGATGGTGGCTGAGGAATACTTGAACTTTTGCACTTTGACCAGTGTTTCGTCGTTTGGGGGCTAATCTCTGGAATGTTAATAATGTAGCCCTGATTGAATGTCAAGATTTCGATTTTGGTCCTCAGGGTTACGTGAAAGAAATAATCCACTATCGTTATTGGTGTCTTATAATAGTACACGTATACTAAGATTAATCTTGGTTACCCTTAAAACATGGGGCTGGTCTTGATTAAAGGGCTTGGGGTTGAGGTGAGGAACTGGAGTTAAAGTGAAAGGTTAAGTTTAGGTCTTCTTCTTCTTCTTAGCTTTTCCCGTACTTGGGCGTTGCTCCTCGGACCTTCCTGCAATAATACACAATGAGTCTTGCCATTCTGCTCGCCTGAGTTGATTTGGTTACGTTGTTTTGGTTCCAAGCCAGGTTTCTATGCCGCGTTCTCATCTTCTGTCGACCCCCCCCCCTCCCATCTTACCTTCTACTTTTGCTTCCAGAACTATGTTTCTCAAGTTCAGTTTCAGTTTCGGCGTGTTCTGAAGAGTGTTGGTGTTTCTATGCTTTTTCTTTTGATCACTTTTTCATTTCTTATTTTCGGTCTCCATTATATTCTAAGAGATCATCTACAACATTTCATTTCGAAAGCTGTAGTGCAACTTTTCCTAATCAAATATCAATCTAGATGATTCATATAAAGAATAACAGAATAAAATGTATTCAACATGGTCAAATCAAAATTCAACATAGAAAGTTAAAACATTAAAATTGAGGGAACAATTAATGTAACATTAGAAAGCTAAACTATCAAAAGAGCGCTATGAAATGTAACAAAAGAGAGTTCAAATTCAGTACTGTCAGTTCAAATTTAACACCTATATATTTTAAATAGGCCCACAATACGATGCTCTACATGGGCTTGAGCACATCCGCTTTACCCCCTCTACCCTCACCCCCCACCCCCGCCCCC
>NW_004797466.1:360803-388525 GCF_000002075.1 Aplysia californica | reverse complement strand
GAGAGAGAGAGAGAGAGAGAAAGAAAGAGAGAGAGAGAAGGAGAGAGAGAGAGAGAGAGAGAGCAGAGCCGTTATACTAAAGGAAATGGGCTATCACAAAATCACACATTAAAATTTATGAAGGCGAGCAGGTCATAGGTTATGGTCACAGGAGCATCTTCACTATCCGAAAGGTTTAATCGTCTTTTTGCACTTTTATGCTTTTCGTAAAGCCGAGAATGTCAGTGTGTGGTCTGGGGTCTTCTGTGGTAATAATGAAGGCTGTAAAGCGCGTAGGGCTTGCTGTTGAGCGGGGATATGCGCTATACAAATGCTATTTATTATTAAAACAATACAAACACAGTAGTTTAAGTGTATGTAAGAGACAAAACCTCTGAATTTAAGGTACGAGTCTGTCTCAGAATAAAGTTTCCCTCCTCGATAAAATCAAAAGTGTGCAACCAACATCCACTAAATTTTGTGACGTCATGACATCATGTCTAAGAAATCTCAACGTCAAATTGCAAGTGCATTGGTGAACGGGTCATAGAGCTGGGACGTGTCAAGTGCGGTGTTCTCGTGCACTTTGTCCAACGCAAATCAAATTCGAGGAAAATGGCAGAGCAAAACATTGGTGCAACATTCTCATGCTACAGTGTCCGAGTTGTGATCAAATTTTCAGCTCTTCTTGGCAAGTCTGCAGCTGAAACCCGCGGTGATCTATATAAAGTAATGGGGAATAATGCCTCATCAATTCAAACAGTAAGGAAATGGACAAGGGAGATTTAAGGTGGGAGTTCTGGCATGAAAGATGGAGCGCACACAGAAAACACGGGCACAGAAAGGTGATGCACATTGTTTTCTTCTTGTCATGAGTGTCATCATAATGAGCTGGTTAGTCACCCCTGGAGTAACTGTCAATGGTGACTACTACAGGTTCGTCCTCAAAGTAGACATGCTGACACCCATGATTCGGAAAAAAAAGATCCGCTGTGCTTGAAGACAGCGTCATCCTGCTTCATGACAACGCGCCTGTTCACAGGCCCAGAGTTGGGAACGCGCTTTTTGAGGGCTACTCATGGGAATTATTGGAACACCCGCCCTATTCGCCAGATCTCGTTCCATGCAACTCCCACCTCTTCCCCAAGCCCAAGGTGAAAGAAATACTGCGAGGTCGACGATTTGAGGACGAGGACCAGATTCGAGAGGCTATGATAAAGGCACTCGGGACCATGGACAAACGATCACTGACCACTGTCTTTGACCGCTGCGTACATCAACTGAAGAAATGTCTTGAACTTGTCCAACGTTGAATAGGTATTTGAATAGGCTTTCTGTTGATACCAAATACAAGGTGATTGATAATTATATGTGAGGACAGCATGACAGGGAAACTTTATTCTGAGACAGACCTTGTACTTCCACGAAAAAAGTAGATCGAAGCCGGCGGGAAACCTTGAAACTCCCAAAACAAGCAAAGTTCAAGAGTGTCCCACTTGGGATTCGGACATGGGTCATCTGCTGGCTTGAGGTCAACATGAGAAGAAGAAGAAGAAAAAGAAGAAGAAGAAGAGGAGGAGGAAGAGGAGGAGGAGGAGGAGGAGGAGGAGGAGGAGGAGGAGGAGGAGGAGGAGGAGAAGAAGGAGAAGGAGAAGGAGAAGGAGAAGAAAAAGAAGAAGAAGAAGAAGGAGAAGGAGAAGAAGAAGAAGAAGAAGAAGAAGAAGAAGAAGAAGAAGAAGAAGAAGAAGAAGAAGAAGAAGAAGAAGAAGAAGAAGAAGAAGAAGAAGAAAAAGGAGAATAAAAGGAAAAGGAGGAGGAGGAGGAGGAGGAGGAGGAGGAGGAGGAGGAGGAGGAGGAGGAGGAGGACGAGGAGGACGAGGAGGAGGAAAAGGAGAAGGAGCTTTTTAATGTTTGAATGTTTGCAGTCGCTTCAATTTAGATCATTCAGGAAGCCAGCTGCTTCGCCCTACATGTCACTTAGTTTTTTAAAGAGTTTTACAGCTCTTGCAACACAATAAGGTCATATTATAAGTGCCGAAGATTAGAGGTGTAACAAGAGAGTAACAAACACAAAAAAGGAGGAAAGATCAGGACGATAGATGTTTGATATGAAAGAAGGAGCAAACCACACCTGAGAAAATACAATTGCAGGGGCAAGAGCGCCCATCTTTATTTATTATAAAACGCAGTAGAATGACTCAAACTTACAGGAAATCAATGATGCTGAGACACATATTACATGTATAATGTTTAGCGTCGTAATGTAACACATGTACTCAAGTTCAAGGCAAACATTCTTCGACAGTTCTGAACCCGTGACAAGGAGAGCATAGAAAATATCACAACCCCAAGTGCACCATCACAATCTGATTGACAAATTGTAAGTGACTGAATAAATTTTACACATCCACTGACTTAATTGGGTCAAATAGGAAGCGGGCTGCTTAGTTCCTCCATATCACAGTCAAACTGAAATGTGTGTAGTACCACAGTTGAGCAGGAAGATAAACAAAAAACTTGTTAAAAGGTACCCCCTTTCAAGGGAATTAAACTCACAACTTCTGCAAGGTTAAGATCCTATAACCATTAATCCACAGGATTACTCTCTTAGTCTGAGATTCGGAATCTTATGTATACAACAGTAACTGTTCACAACTGATAATGGTTTTGTAAGCAGAGACAGTTTGGAATGCATGTAATTTATGATTATCTTTCTTCAAATACTGGAATGTGAGGATGCACAATCTAATATCATCATTTGATGACTTATCTAGCACCAGTAATTGGGTTACACCAGGTAATTCAAATTGAAATCCAAAAAATCAAGTAACCAAAAGTTTGTTCCCTGTATTCCAGAATGTAATGTGTTGAAGAGGTATGTTGCATCTCATTTGCAAGAGTTACAAAGAACTACATCACACTGTGCCAAGGAAACAGGCATGCTGACTGATATCAGACAAAGAGTAATATATAAGTTACAGAAATAGACATGTTCCAACCACCCACATTTTTGTTTCTTTCATTCTCATTTCTAATCTTGGTTCTATGAAAGTGCTACATCTATGCAGGCACACTGTTGCCATAATTACTTCTGATGTATATGACTGAAAAAGGGTAACGAATTTGTGAATGCAAGTACAATGAAAGTACATGTATGCAAATGAGAGAGACAGAGAGAGAGAGAGAGAGAGAGAGAGAGAGAGAGAGAGAGAGAGAGAGAGAGAGAGAGAGAGAAAGAGAGAGGCAGAGAGAGAGAGACAGAGAGAGAGAGAGAGGGGGTGATGGAGAGGGGGGGGGAGAGGGAGAGGGAGCATGAGAACAAGTGCAAAAGCAATAGCTAGAGCGAAGCAAAGAAGCAAAAATGCTGTTGATAGAAAAGTAAGAGGTTCAGAGAAACCAATGAAAGGAGAAAAACATTTTTTTTTACTGCCAAGCTTAATAGGTATAAATGCTGCATATTGTGTACTGGGTTGTAAGCAACAAGATAAGGGGGACCTACTGATTATGAACTTGGTAGACAGGGCAAGACAAAGGCAAATATAGTTCATGCATAAAGTTAATGATACTACTGATAATAGCAATTCTTCACAAAATATTAGCATTTGATCCTTTGTATTAAAAACCACAACTAATCATGTTATAACTAGACTGATTGAGGCTGGAACCCAGTACAGTTAAGCGTCAGTAGCCTCACAATTTCGTGACCTCTCTGCTTACTTGTCCTATCTCCATCTTTTTTAAACATTGAAAATATGACTTTTTCTTATGCTCACTCTTTGTTACGAACTGTTTTCACTATTATCAAAAATGGAGATAGGACAAGAAAGCACTGGAGTCGCGATTTCTTAATCCATTAATAAAAGTATAAGGGTTAAGACAAAAAATTTTTTTTTAACTGGACTGCACACATTAACTGACAATAACTCTCTTGGCTTGGAACTTCTTTCCTCAATATTATCTTTAGTCTCTCTTGGATATGCAGTGTCAAAGACTCTAACTATCTTTGAAATGTTATTCCATAAACTGAAAAATGTGTGGTACCTATTTTTAACATGAAAGAAGAGAAAAATAGGATAATTAATAATTGTTCTGAATGGGCAACATCCTACCAAGCAAAGTTGGGAATCGAATCCAACATTTGATGCTTTATATTTCTTACTTAAAACACATATAGAAGAATTTTTTTTACAAGCTGCAGAAGGGACAAAATGAAAAGACTATGGCTAGAGTCTCCCAGACGATGCAGATAATGGCAACTATCACAAGGCAGGCCAGAGGAGGGCAATGTAATGTAGTAACAGGAAAAACAAGAGCATGTTAGTGTTATGATAGTGCTGCATCTACAATAGGCCCTAATTGCCTTATACCAATTATCAACAGGATGAAAGCAAATAATAGGATAAAGTCCTACCCAGGAGCATGGAATGATTGAAGACCTGATACTCAAAGTGTATCAAAAACTGTAGGCTACATGTCAATGAAAATCAAGTCAATTAAAAATGACCTTTGATATATGACCTATATAGTCTCGTCTTTTCAAACTTTAGCCTTTTGAGAATAGGAAATCAATTAGAGACAGGACTAAAGTACAATTAACCGATTCAGCCCGTAGTGCTACTCACTGTGGTAGATTGTCTTAGTGTTTTGACACAGCACCTCTCAGAGCGGCTCTTATCTATTGCTCCCTTTCTTCACATCACTTTGCTCCCTTTTTTCCCTTACCACTTATATTTCAACCCTTTTCTGGTGTAATTAAATAGTATTTTTTATTTTGAAAATATCTAGATGCCAAACAAAGGGTTTCATCAAATTTAAATATTTCTTTATTAACTTTTTGTGAGACCACCCATGTAGTCACGAAGTAATTACAAATAATTTGTGTCAGGAGTCAAAACTATCTGCAGGCCGAATCAGTTAATATGGTCCAGAAAGCTTTAAGTACAACTCTTTATTAAGAGAATAGATCTATTCTTACGTTATTTAACCTGTGTCATGACAGAATAAATAAACATGACGAGTGGAATTAGAAAAAAGTCCTCTAAAACCGATTTCTTTTCACTGTTAACAAAACCATTCCAAACATCTTCTCTTCTTTGTATGACCAACGACTTGATGAATGATGATAAGAACTTTGAGCCTCATACTTTCTAGCAAGAACAACACAACATTATGAGACTAACAGAATAAATAAATGGGGATATTCACAGTGTTTGACAAAACAGAGATAAAACAAGACCTTTACAGTACAGTCTTCAAGCAAAGGAGCAGAGCTAGATATAAAAGTGAAAAAGGCACCATTCTTATTAGTTTTCCTTTTTCTTAAAGCTGATAACAGTTTTAGTTCTGTCTGAATAAACGTGTAGCTTACCGTCTCATCAAGTCCATTGAAAAGAATTTTTAAAAATGTTTCTAATGTATTATATATCATTTCTTCCTCCACCTAATTTAGACCCACAGATACCAGAGTTGTGCTTTTTTTTCTCAGTTTGATGCCCATCTGTCATTCCTGTTTACTTTGAGTTTTAGCACTTTTCTCACACTTCCATACATGCTTCATTAAAAAAAACCTACTATAATATGCTTGATTAGAGATTACACAACTGTAACAAATATTTACTTTTACATGTCTTCATTTACAACACAAACTCAAGCACTCACTCTCAGAACCCACAAAGTCAAAATCACTTTGGCATACAAGTTAAATCTATTTACAGCATTGCATTCCTTTTTTAAAAACTTTTTTACTCAGTGGGAGAAAAACATTCAAAATAAGTACCTCTCTCAAAAACTGATATTGAATCTCAAGCAAAAACAGATCTGTAGCTCAAACAGCGGGTTTTCTGGACCCAGAGTTTCGTTCCACGGCAATTTAAGCCTGTTGCTGAGCTGGAGATCCAGAGACTGGTACAGCATCCCCTGAAAGTAACATTTTTACAGGCCTTAACATTTGCTAGGTACAGAGCACTTCTTTTTGTTTCTTAACTTTTTATTTTCTTACATCTGTGTCATGATGTATTTCTACTGCTGCTTGAAATAGCTGTACACAACAAGCATTATAAGACAATTTCACCTTCTTTGGATTAAAGATTCCGTATAACACACATTCAAATTGTATCAGAAATCTACAAGTGCTTGACACATTTTGACACTTTTAAAAATAAAAACATAAGAAACAAGCCGCAAACTTTTGTTCAGGTACGGTATTCCATGTCATTTCTGTCAGCATATGAAAAATTTGTATTTGCTTTTTCAGAACTGGAAACCATATAAAAACCTGATTGAGCAATTTCTTGCAGTGGCAATAGTTTGATCCCTTTCATAAATAACAGGTAGAATATAGGGCCCAAAGAGTCGCTCAAGTCTGAACGGAAGGCATGAAATGTCTTCGTCCTCCTTCTGGGCTGTAGTCAGGGGGAGGTGTTCCAGAATTCTTTGATGTATATGAGGGAGGGGGAGTCATGGAGTCTCTACCATTTTGAACGTTGAGATCTGTCACTTCCTGTGCTGTGTTTGCGCCTGTTGGAGCATTCCTCAGGGGAGGAAGTTCGTATCCACCTACTTTTGAGCCTTCTCCATTTTTCTGAAAAAGGAAAACATAAGCAATCAAGATATTGTATTGTAAGACTTTAGCTGTATTGTGAACTCTCATTCTTATGTCGCAGTATGTAAGAACACAATCTAACAACTACTGTTTAAAGTGATAATGGTTACAACCTGTCGCAAACAGACCTGGATCCATGTAAATTTGAAAAAAAGGAAAGAAAAAGATCTAACTAACATCTGTAAAAGTTAATCCCCCTGACAAACTAAAGATGATGTTGGTTTTACTGTTGGTGTTATTACTTAAGAGTTTGTGCACTTTCAACTTTTCACTCAAGACAAAATGGTACATCCAAGTAAGTTAGGGCATTTGTGCAGTCTGAAAAAAGAATCAACAAGTAAATGATAAGACTAAAAAGAACGTTGAAAAGTCAATTAAGACCACACTGCAAGCATAAACATAATCCTCTAAGAGCAAAGACACCTTTTTAAATGAGCTGTCTTTTTCAACAGAACATATTACTCTTTGTGTTCATGTTGAGTCACGTTACGTTTTACAGTAAGTTGTCACAAAAAAGATCTAATTTACTTGAACTGCTCATAAAATCAATAAACCACTGAAAGACAAGAAGCTTTAAGGTGTGCTGTGAGTAGTGTAGCCTTGATCCTTAAGGGATTGCACACTGACGAGGACGGTCTAAAAGATGAACAAAATGGACTTTAAAACTGCAGACTCTCCAGATTATTAGACAAATGACAAGTCTCATATCAAACTAACTTTTCAGTTTTTCAAAACTTGAAATGATGGTGCCATTTCTTCTACCATGTGGTAAACTTTGTTTCAGAATTTTGATAATCAGAATCAATACTACACACAAAAATAGCCTCTGCTCTATCTATCACCTATGTGATGTTGATGTTGGCAGAAACTTGCATCATGTATTTGAAAAAGCGGGTGATACGTAAATCCCTGTTTAACTTGTACTTTTGGCCTAGTTTTTTCTAGGAGAAAGAAGAGGAACTATCACCAAAAGGAAAATTGTAAATGCCACTTGCATAATTGCTGCTCTAACATTTGGTCGTCATTTTTGGACAGTGTCTTCCTATATTTGTTTGAGCACTTTTTGTGCACAGATTAGTATGCTACTGTAACTTCTTCCAGAAAATTTAACTGTTAAACGTTGATGTAACAAATTGAAAAGTTTGCACTTTTGATTTGATAATGGTTGTAAAATGGATAGAGAATGCTGTAGAGCAATGATATGTGCTACATAAATGCAATTATTATCATTATTATTGTCATTATTATTATTATATACAGATATAAGTATTTCTTACGGAAAATCCACGATTGTCAACCCCATCAACTTTTTCAACATCAGGGTGATGTTCATGATGGTGCCTATAGACACGGTCAGCTGTAGGGTACGGTTCGGGACCAAACCAGCTCAGTATCACCGGCAAGAAGATCAACCCATGGAACAGACCATACACCACCACCAGAAAGTTCACCTAAGAAAAGGAAACAATTGCAAAGTTGTTTATCAAACCAGATTTGTTTCATTAGTTACTGCAACACTTTATAGATAACGAAATTGTTAAGTATTTTTTGTCTTAACCTTTCTTTATTTATCAATTTCGATTTGTTTAAAACCTAGTTGCAGGTGCAAAATTTTTATGAAAAGTAATGACATCCTCTGTACTATCAGGGGAAGGTCCAAGATGTAGTTTCCACCTCTAACACAGGTAAAAATATAACTCCAAATCCCCTTTCCCAAAACTCAATCATTTTATGAAAAAACATTGTATGAAAACCTTGAAAAAGGTTTGATTTTTTCTCTCTCCTTTTTATCAAAAAATAGGTTTTTGTTTTAGCAAAGTATCAATACATTTCTGACACTTATACTTATATACAAAGTGAGAGGTCAAACCGAACAGAGCACTAAAACTCATATTTTGCTGCTTTTGCCTTACCGCTATTTGGACATTATCACGTCATTAGCGGGTAACATACTAACATACCTTAAAGAAAGTTTGAAAGACGTAGCTGTTACTATTGGAGAGGAGAACAAAGGCCAGGAAAGTGCTGAAGCCGCCATAAAATACTGGAGGTCCCATTTCGCCTACTGTTTCTTTTGTCCTGGCTAGAGAAGGTACAAAAAACAAAGACATAGTTGATCAGAAAGTTGTAGTTATTGTTACTGTTGTGGATCTAGTATCTGCTGGACTTGTGCCTGTCATCCCAATGCTGTGTTGTGGGGTTGCATTAAAATTTGTCTGTTGCTTTATCTTTGCTGATTCATAATAGCAGGTGGAGACAGCAACTGATGTTGGAAAAGACTTCTCTACAAATGTTCAGCAAAGACCTGCACCCCATAAGTTACATTTATATCAAAGTAATAAATAATGTAAGTAGATGTCTATAATACATTCTGGTGACAATTTGGTTTATACATATATATCCTAATTATAGGAAAGCAAAAAAAAGATAGCAACACAATTTATTGCACTTTAAATTTATTGACATATTCACTTAAGCAACAAACTCAGTTCTAACAAAATTAGAGATCAATTCATCAACCGATCTAACATTAAACTGGGAAATTACAAAAAAGCAATATAATAAGACCTTTCTAAAAGATAAATCTTGTCGCAACAATTCTCTCATTGTTGTGTCTTGAAATTACCACAATGAATTAATAAGGGGCTTTTGCTCTTGGTCACGGAAATGAAATTAAGATTTCTTTTGAAGTGTATAAAAAACATACCCGTCCTTGTGCCGACAACTGTCATGAACATGTGTCCAATATGGGCTGAGTAGTCGACTGCCAGACCAATGGACAAGATGAGGATAATGCTGGTCACTGTGTCAACGGTCAGTCCCCAGAAGTGCATGGAGCCGGCCACATCCACCTGTGGAGAATTTTGGGTTTCTGCCATTAGTCCAAGGATTTCCTATCTATGGCACTATCTGTTTTCTTTTTAATCAGTCAGTCTGTGACCAGTCAGGCACTCTGCTATTGGATAGTAATTGTCTGTCTTTCTATCTGTCCCTTAGACTGCTACCAATCATACCACCTTCTGACATTATCTGTCTGTCTGTCTGTCGTCAGTCAGAATCACTTTTATTTGGCAGTCTGTCTGCTGCACCTGTAACCATTCACGACCTCTTCTATTTGGTAATATCATTCTACCTATTATCATTTCTGTCTATCTGCTTACTTAAAGCCTGTCAGACGCTTATCTATTGTCAATGTGTCTGATTTCTATCCTCTTTCCGACACTTGTTAAACTGTCTCCTATTGTCCATCTGTCTGTCTTCTATTCTCTGCCTGTCACTAGTAAGACAATCTCATATTGTCTATCTGTGTGACTTTTATTTTGTCTATCACTAGTTAGGCCCTTTTCTACCTGACAGTGTCACTCACCAGTGTGAACAGAACTCCAGCAAACACCATTAGACTGGTCCACAGGTTGGCAATCAGGATAAGGGTGACTAGGAACACACAGGCCAGGGCCAAAGCCAAGTTACGGTACAATTCCTCTCTAATCACCTGAAATGAAAAGCAATCAATCAATCTTCCTCTCTAAGAGCCAGAAATAAAAATGACATTGTCAATCACGGATCATCATACGTTTCTTGGCTCGCATTCTCTCAAAAAACATATTATTATCTTGATGGTTTACCATAACCCATCTGTTCGAGTTCTTTAAGTAAGTTATTCATGGTCTACCTGTGCCTTTTTCACAGTGTGTTTTTCCAGTCAGAGCAAGACATTCAACTCTTTTCAGTTAATCTAAGTATTAATAAGGAAGTAAAAAAAAAACCCAGAATCCTCCAATATCTAAGTCTATACAGAACACTGATAAATGAATCTCTCCAGATTTGAAGATATGTTTGTGCATCAGTCACAGAAAAGGGAACAGAGAAGGCTCAGCAGCAGTCAGGGTGACTGAGGTCAAACTGAGCATTAGCAGACTTTGTAATACATTCTCTGCAAAATTAGTACAGGACTACACTTCACTTTATCATAATTACTATTTTTCACACGTCTAAACCCAAGTGCAGCGTTTACTTAATTTTTTTTTCAACATAATTTCCCCATTTATCTTACTCCGCAGTAATTGTGATAAAATGAGCTGTTACTTAAACCTGTAACGCTGACAGAAAAAGAATCAAATATCAAATGTTTCTCAGTAGCAGTCATCTTGTTAAAAAAGTACTTCTTTTCACTTCTTAACCTAGCATAGACATATGATACTGATACTAGAGGAATTCAATAGGTTTTCAGTGTTGATAAGAAACCTATGTCCTAAAAGAATGTATGTACATTTAAAAAAGGCACTGGTTATTGTTAATGATCCAGGAAAAAAGACAAAGGCAAAATGTTTAAACAACATATTATGACCAGACCCAAACTCTTCACCTTGATCAAAATACGCAATTTGGGGGGGAGGAGGAGGAAACCTGCTCGGCTATTACATCTTGACATAGGTGAAGGTCATCGACAAACAAAACAAACCTTGTTGGTTTCCCAAGTCAAATATCTGCGGGAGTACGGGAAACACTCAGCATTTGAGAAACCAGCAGCCATGACTAATTCTCTTGTGCTGTCCATGGCATCGATCTCTGTGCTAGCGTCGTCCATATCAATATGACGGAAAGGAAAGCGGCTGACCTGATCAAAGATTTTAAATCTTTATGACAAGAAGTTATTTTGATTTTCATTGAATAGAATTTAACAAAAATTATAAACATGAACAATATATGAGGTGTGCTGACAAAATGAGTTACTTCTTTCGGATTTTAGCAGTATGGAAATTGATACATCAACTTTATAGATGGAGTTTATACATATAGTAAGTGTGAAATAATAAAAGACACGGTAGACTTGAACAAAATGGCATCAACTGAAAATCTATAAATCTGACCCCAGTGTTGATTTTCAGCTGATATCTCCGTTCTTGGAACGAGAGAAATAACTCATTTTGTCAGCACGTGTCACATATAATCAATGTGGAAATCACAGTACAAACCTGTATAATGACCCTTATTTGTTCCTTTTTAATTTGGGTTTGTCTTTTATTTTTGCTTTAGTATTCCACTTTCAGTCTAATGCTTTGCTAAACGAGAAAAGGAACTTTAAAGGAAGAGCATAAGGTCTAGTTGAAAGAATAAAGACACAAAAAGAAAGGTAGGAAAAAGTAGAGACTATACAGCAATGGAAAACATCACACATACATTTATTTGTCAGAGCATAATTTGTTCAAAAACACTTTCCCATCCTTGGTATCATTGAACCGCCTTTTGTTGTGCAATAGGGCTACTTGTTTTCTGTGGTGTAAGCACACCTTAAGAATAGAAGGACATGTAGCGTGAACACACCTTAATAATAGTTGTTGTGACATAGGCCTAATTTAAAGGACATATCACGTGACTGAGACCTCATGTGATTTCAGGCAAGCGGCGGGCAATCTAAGTTTCACTCACTCACTGAAGCTGAAACGAGTAACATCAGCTAACCAAGAACTAGCAGACGACCAGCAGGTGGGGCCCCACCAACATCAACTACCATCTAGATCTACTACTCCAAGACTCAAGTAAGTCGTAACATAACATTATCCCTCTTGTCCCCAAACCAACATCCCTAGATCCCAAGGGGCAGCTGGTCACAATACAGAAGTGTATAGTAATTCATAGTTTAAAGAAAAGCTAAGGGCCTACAAATAACCCAATCATTGTATCGCCGTAAGGCTTACGACAGTGTACTGGTCCATGAACTATTAATTGTAGGTTTAGAGTATTAATTGGCCTGGGACAAGCCGTAGGCCGCATAAAATCTTCAATGAATTTTAAAAAGCTAAAAACAACACTTATCAAAGTTCAAATGTTTTATAGATAACAAACAGATTATACAAATAGAAGGTTAATCATGGCCATTAAAAACTCGCCAATGCTCAGAAGTGGATTTGTGAGTAACTGACAAAAAGCTGTTCATTTAAATCAAAGTTGCGAATACCTGTGATACAAATCCAATTGAAAGAAGAGATCCAACAAAAATTAAAGAAACAAGTCACTCAGTAATTGAGACAAGTCATAGAGCTGACTGCTGGTGACCTCAGATGTTAAAATAGTGAGTTCCATTAACAAAACATAACAGTCAAATGCCAATATTGTTCTTATAACTCTCTAAACAGAAATCATTGCCTTATTGCATCATTTTAAACCCTCTTGTCTTCTAGGTCCAAAAACATACCAGGATGTCAGAGCCAGTAGAAGAAGAAAACTTGAGGTATGAGCTGGTCCTCTGTTGTATCTGAGTTGTCATTTTGTAGGTCAAATTGATGAAAGCATCTTCTGACACTGGGTATTTATCTGCGTAACATTGGAAAACATGCAAGATCAGAAAATGTTGCAGAGCTTTTGTGTTAAAGTTATTCATAATTGATAAAAAGTCTCTAAATAAGAGAAGACATAGAAAATTTGTTCATGATACTGATGTTAGGCAGAAACAAATAAAATTGAAATAAACATTTCTTCCTTGTATAGTTATTTAATTTTTGTCAACTGTCAAGTAAATTTTCCCACACTATATAAAAAAAAGGCCTACATAGTGCTAATACAGAGACAAAAAAGTAGGCTACGATTAGGAAAATGAAAAAAAACAAACAAACCTGAATGAAAAGATCTTTAAAAAAGAAAAAAAAAAAAGAACGAAAACCTGAGGGTTAAATAATACTATTCCAAAGGCAACAACATATAATATTAAGAAAATACAGCTCCTCCCCCCCCCCCCCCCCCCACACACACACAAAACAAAATAGAAACAAACCCAATTTGTAATAAAATACAAAGATAAAACTAAACAAAATAATATAGCCCTAACAGCCACCTGACCAAGACATTCACCTGTACAAAATGGCCACTTCCCACTTTCCTCTTCAGTTTTTAAAAAAATATCATGACACTGTCCAAAACGTCCATCTGTCTAAAACAACCACTTTCCTCCTCATCAATGGGTGGCCCTCTTGGACAAGTCGACTATATAGTTTAAAGACAGTTAAAAAGAAACAACAAAATAATATTGTTGTGCTCATGGCAAAGACGTACTGGCATCCAGCAATGGTGTGACAGTGGCGTCACTGGTGGAGGCCAGCCAAGTGGTCAGGGCAGAAAACCAGGAGTCAGTGGTGCCAGTGTAGATCCACTTGCTGTTTGCCATGGCAGAGTCCATTGTCTCCACCTCTGTCTGCCTGCTCCAGTAGTTCAAATTGCCTGAGAGAAGAATAGTAACAATACCTTCAAATATATTAATTCATCAAGAAAGGATTCAAAAAGTGCATAAAATCGAAACACACTGATTAATTGATCCTACTATTTCAGCAGGCCAGCCCAAACACACTTCTTCAGAGAAGTAAAAAGCTTCTTGCTCCTTCATTTAGAGGTTATGGTCAGTCACATCACATCACCCACCAACCACCCTGAGAACACCTCAGGCAATTATTATTAAGCTGAACAAAGGGAGAAATCTTGAGCTACCTATTCCTCCCTCTCTCTCTCTCTCTCTCTCTCTCTCTCTCTCTCTCTCCCTCTCTCTCTCTCTCTCTCTCTCTCTCTCTCTCTCTTTCTCTCTCTCTCTCTCTCTCTCTCTCTCTCTCTCTCTCTCTCTCTCTCTCTCTCTCTCTCTCTCTCTCTCTCTCTCTCTCTCACACACACACACACACACACACACACACACACACACACACACACACACACACACACACACACACACACACACACACACACACATACCTTTAAAAAGACAACACAATACCCTCCAAATCAACCCCCCCAAACAAAACAAACAAAAACATGCACGCAAACAAATACACCCAGAGACTCACTCATACAAATAAGCAAATATGTGGACATCTTTTTGTTATGTAGGCATTTTCCTATGTACTTGTTCAACTTTACTTTTCTGATCCACGGGCCATCTGGGCTCTAGCCCTTCAACATGGTGTACTTGTTTAAAAACAATGAATATACATGTAGGGGCTATAAGAAAAATTTCTGAACCTGAAAATCTGTTCGACATGCGTTTTCACTTTGTGTGTGTTAGCTATATATGTGCGTGTTAGACTAGTTTTCAAAATGCCATAGTTAACTAGAAAATTATTCTACTATGCCTCAGATCACTTTGAAAACTTCCAAGTGTACAAGAATGAACTAAAAGTAGGTCTACATACCACAGTAAACAAAGCCGGAGGCACCATCATCTGGGAAGTGTTGCTCACTGGCTTCAGTGAAGGCGTACGCATATGAGTCTTGCGGCAAAAACCAGTTTGGGTTAAAATATTGCTCCAGTTCCACCAAGCCCCAGACATTTACACCAAACATTGCAGCAGCTACAGTCACCACAAAGATCTGGAAGGGAATGGTTTTGTTTGTTTTGTTGGTTGGTACGTATATTACAGCACTTGCAAAACAGTTAGGAAGGTCATATTAATATAATTGTCAAAGATTACAGGTGTTACAAGAGTGTAACAAACATTCAAAAAGAAGGAGAGATCATAAGGGTGATAGATGTTTTATAGGAAAGTAAGAGCAAACCGCACCAGAGCATCCGTCAACTACCCGTGAACAATGTCTGTGACTAATTCTTCATTTTGTGCGTTTTAGGTTAGTTTTAGTAAATGTTTAATGGCACCTAAAGCACATATAAGTCATAAATAAGTGTCTACTATTATAGGTGTTACTAAAAAGTAATAGTAATACTAGAAGTTTGTCTGTCAATGTCTTACAACAACCAATACATCCACAGAGGAGAACATTTATAATGTGAAATAGAAGAATTAGAAGAATAAAAGGTTGACAAGACCTATGGCTTTTGCTATAGCTGATGAGACCAATTGCGGCAGAGAAAAGTTTGCTACATCTGAACATTCAAAAGCCCCACTTGTTCTTGTGGATGTGCACAGCTTGGGGGTTTCTCTCTTGGTTTCAGTATTTATTTGTGAGGCCTCATACGACTTACTAAAAAGTAACACACCCAGTACAAGGAAAAGAAGGAGGAGAGATAAGGACGATACATGTTAGATAGGAAAGAAAGGGCAAACCATTGGCTACCAGAGCACCCACTAAACAGCCCCTTGCAGAAGGAGCATGCGAAACAGTGGTGAGAGTAAAGAAAAAGATTTCAATTTGAATAAAAATAAGGTGAGCTGACACAATAAAGGTCATCTCGAAATGAGCACAAAAGACAGACAAAAACAATAGTCAAGTAGTAGGACCTATTAGCGGATCCCTTCAGCCACAAACTAAAGAAATTAAAAGAAAAAATGACAAAAATGTAGAAAGAGAAAATACACCAAAGTGAATATAACACAAGCACATCAGAGCTTCAGTTTTAACTGCTTATTAAGAGAAACTGTTAGCTGAGTACAATTTTCATTCTTCCATCTGAAGGAAAGTCCACATATTTTATGCTATCTCTGCCTCAAGAGGCCAGATTTTAACAAGGATAAAACAATAGTGAATATGAAGCTGATGGGTAAGTAAAACTGGAATTTAGGTTTTTGGATTCTAGAACTAAGTAAGCTTCAAGGTCATTATGAAGGTTAATCCAAATCCAGGGAAGATTGCTTTGTGAAACCCAAAGTGTAAATATTTCTCTAAATTTCTACTCTTAGTTGTGTTTACGGAGAAAACTCACCTTAAAAGGCAGCTTGGTGATGAGTTTAGCTAAACCCTGTTTGAATACGTATGGAAGAAACTGCTTTTGGCTGCATTTATTTGGCCTGAAATGATAGCATACATTGAGGTCAGTGGAGGAGAGAGAAAGTTCTCAGGAACAGCTTATTAAATAAATATATTTACTTGATATATTTATAATATATCGTAATAAAAAGCATACGGAAAAACAAACAGATACACTCAGACCACAGGCATACACAAAAGCAAACAAACACACACATACACACACATACACACACACACACACACACATGCACTAACAAATATTTTGTGAAAAGTATGCAAAAAAGGACCAATGGAAGACAGGAAGATATCTACACTGAGAGACTTTTCAAAATGCATTTCTTTACTTTCTTAACTTTTTAACAGAAACAAAAAAAACAACAACACATAACCAACATCAAAGGAAGTTGACTGAAAAAGAATTTATTCATCAATGTTTTCCTTTGATGTTTCCTTTTAAAAGGAAGAGAATTTTGGAAAAGTAGTTAAGGTGATCATTTACATTGTAAGTAATAACAAAATGTTTTAACCCACTGGATGATAATATTACAAAACCCATTAAATTTAGCAAAAATGTGTAATATAATTAGCTGAAATGATCTTCAGAATATCATTAATTTGACACATTTTCATATTAGCTCATTTTAAAACCAAGCAGTTTCATGCAAAAAAGAATTTTTCTCAACTCAAGACTTACTCATAAGGCAGATCATGTTTCACACAACAGCAGCAGGCATTTCTGCCAGCTTCCATGCGCCGCAAGTCTAGAGTGAGACAGGCAGAGAAGAAGAGAGCTTGGAACACATACAGAGCGATGATGCCCACACCAGCGTAAATGCAGAAAGACCGCAAGGCTGGGATGATCTGTAGGAAGACAAATAAATATTTTTCAAGATGAAGGCTACACAAACCTTGGCTAATTTAAGTCGAAACAATTATTCATCATTTATTTAACATTTAACAAGTAATGGCAGAGTATTCCTTTCTATCTTACAGGCTATATATATTTTCTCATACCCCTCTTCGTACCTCCTTCTCACATATTCATAAATACACTGACTCACACACATCGCACACACACACACACACACACACACACACACACACACACACACACACACACACACACACACGCACACACACACAATTGAGGAGAGAGAAAGTTCTCAAATAAAGCTTATTTAATAATTATGATAATATGATTATAATAAACAGGCCTACTATAAAAAGCATACTGACACACACAGACAAACTCACATGTAAAAACAGCCTGAACACAAACACAAACACACACACACATGCACACACACACACACACACATACACACACACACACACACAGATATGGCTGTCTTTTACACACTGAACATGCCTTTCTTCTCTGGAGCTGATCTAAAAATCAACGTTCAAAATCAAAACAGATAATCCAACTAGCATTATCATTACTGGTGTCAAACTCAAAAAAGAGACAAAGGAATTTAAAAATAGCCAATATGTCATGATTTATTACTTACAGTAGTAGCTCCAATCATAAAGGCAACAAAATCTGTGAGGGAGGTCACTGTGATGGAGACGCCGGCATGGCGTAAGACGTCGGCCATTTTGTGAGGAATATCGTATCCTTGTTCATCTGGCCGCAGGTTGTTCAGGGCACCCATGATGACAAACATGTCATCCACACCGATGCCTGGAGGCAAAATAAGAGAGAGGCAAAAGATAAGTTCGTTCATTCAACAGTAGATATATACTGATCTTAATTACATCCCCATTAACATAATTTAGATCGTTTAGGAGGTGGGCTGCTAACCCGAGCAGATATGGGTACAGTATCCCAGCAGAAAGACAAACCTACTTGCTGCTTTCTGAGTGCAATTGCAAAAAGCTTATTTATTACCTTACCCTATGCCAGTCGAGCGAAAAAGTATTTAATTATACTAAAACTGTCATTTAACGCAGTGAAAAAGTAAGGCAGATAGATAGGCAGAAGAAAGTGATGGAGAATAAAGAAGTAGTAAGACTAACTAGTGTTTCACATGAACCACCCATGTTGGGTTAATTGAAAAGCCAGGAAAATACATTGTCAATAAAAAAGGCTGCGTTCAATGTCCTAGCTGACAGACTTTTAAGAGCAGCATTTTTTAAATCATTAAAGCAATCAATCCGGAACATACCAGTGGTAAGTGTATCAATACAGTGCATTATAAAGACTTTGTAACTATAACTTCCACTGGTTTGGAGGAAGTACCTCTGTAACGGTTATTCTAAATATTCTTTTATTAAAATATTTGAATGAAAAGCTTAATTCTTTGACTTGAGTTTAACTATCTGCATAAGCAGCTCTAAACTAAACTTACAATGTGAGCTTGAGTGAATAAACTTTATTTTGGAGGTTCTTTTTATTTCCAGTTGACAGCCAGTCAGCATACAAAAGCATACATTTATCCTAATATAATATACCTTTTATTAAAAGGAAATGATTCTAAAAGATTTCCCCCCCCCCCCCCCCAAATAAAGACAATTCACACCATTTAAGAGAAAAGCTGTTTAAATTAACCCTGCCAGCTCAGTTCAACTTGGGTTTAGTAGGATTAAACATCTCGACAGAAAAACATAAACACTTGATCAAATTATCTTTCGCATTTGGGAATCAACTTCACATCTTCTGTGAACAACAATGAAAAGCCTTACTATTACACCAAAGAATCCAGAGGTGACTTACCAAGCAGCAAGAAGGGAAGCACACTCTGAAGAGGTCCATAGTCCTGCTGGAAGGCTGAAGAGAGCCCGATGGAAACTAACATAGAGAAACCCACACAGATGAAGCCTCCGAGAGAAAGCCAGATCTGAGGGAATAATGATATTGATAATGATAATAATAATAATAATAATTATTATTATAATAATAATGATAATAATAATAATAATAATAATAATAATAATAATAATAATAATAATAATAATAATAATAATAATAATAACAGGCCCTAATAATAATAATAATAATAATAATAATAATAATGATAATAATGATAATAATAATAATAATAATAATAATAATAATAATAATAATAATAATAATAATAATAATAATGGGAATTTATATAGCACCTATTCCCTTGAAGGTTCTGAGCACTGTACAATGCAGAATTTTTCAATAGTAAAAACTGTTTTCATCCTGTTATTGTCTTTGTTATCGACAAATCTTTTTGAAGAGTTAAGCCCCACTCATTTCATGTTCATCAACTTCTCATTATTTTAATGTATTTCAGGTAAAAAAGATTGTTTCGGAACCATTAATTATGCTCTGCTGTTCTTTTCCAATCTATAACTGGTCATGTCTGAAAATGGTAGAGGTTTAACGCCCATATCGACACTATTAGGTCATTTAAGAGGCAGGACCTCAGAGTTTAACGTCCATCTCCGAAACAACCGAGCCAAATGGGAAATTCATGTAAAGTGCCTTTCCCAAGGACATAACGTCTGACCGAGGTGAGGCTCGAACCCCTGAACTTGCAATCTCATGATTATGAATCCGGTAGCCTAAGCACTAAGCCACCGATGCCACAGGTCATGTTTTTTA
The DNA here is from genome assembly GCF_000002075.1 of Aplysia californica. Lineage (NCBI taxonomy): Eukaryota > Metazoa > Mollusca > Gastropoda > Aplysiida > Aplysiidae > Aplysia > Aplysia californica. The sequence continues at coordinate 368,684 of NW_004797466.1, read as the reverse complement.
ACACTCAGACATTGTCTTTTTGAAGACTCACCACTTATATATATTGAGGCAATAGCTAGGCACTAATAATAACAATAATAGTATCAATATTACTTTTAGTACCAAGGCTAATAACAAGAAAGAGGAGAAGTGAAAAAGAATTTAAAAAAAAAAAAAAGGAAGACAAGGATAAGAACGAGAAGGAAAAAGAAGAGCTAGGGAGAAGGGGAAGAGCAGGAAGAGTAGAAAAAAAAAAGAAAAAGAAACACATTTTCCAAAAATTTCATTTATGCAAGAGCATTTTGCCAGAATATCTATAAAAAACAAAAAAAAACCCTAAACTAAAATGCTTATCCAATCTTGTCTACTCACTCGCTGCTCCAACTGGTTAAACTTTCCCAGCACTAGGAAGACGAAGATGATGACAATAAAGTAGCCAATGGAGAGCAGCATTACGTCACCCTGGATAGCATCACCAGATTCATCAGAGAAGCTGAAAACGAGAAATGGTGACTATGACATGTTTAATCCAAACAATAAACTCTTTTTAGCTGAGATGAGTTTTTGAGCATAATCTACAGCCAGTTGACATAATAACATTGTTTCAGTAAGAGTTTTACGGCACTTGCAACACAATAAAGTCATATAAGTGCCCAAGATTAGAGGTGTAACAAGAGAGTAACAAACGTAAAAAAGAAGGAAGAGAGATCAGGACGATCGACATTTAATAGGAAAGAAGGAGCAAACCACACCAGAGCACCCGCCAACCACCCACAGTAAGATCTTTACAGCACTTGTAACACAATAAGGTCAAATAAGTGTCCAAGATTGGAGGTGTTACAAGAGAGTAACAAATACAGAAAAAAAGGAGGAGAAATCAGGATAAAACAAGTCTCGTAGGAAAGAAGGAGCACACCACACCAGAACACTCGCCAACCACCAAAACACATGATAACAGTCATATCTCACTGAGTTAAGAGTCAAACAGAAACACACCAATGCCACAAAGGTTATTTGACACTGGGAAAAAGCAAGCGAGACAGGAAAAAGGTAAAAGGGTAGTATATAGCCTATAGTAAAAAAGTAGAACTTATAAATAGCACCCTCAAACCATCCGCATATTTCACAAACAAAAGATTGGGGAAATGTAACACAGAAAAGAAGAAGAAAATTATTACAATCAGTAACAAAATCTTTTCGTCATGCATGAATTTCTTTATGTACATGTTTCAAATACAAACAAATACAAAAATGACGAACAATTCGGTACCTGAAAATCTGTTACTATATGTGTGTGTTTCGCGTGCATGCTAGTCTGTATACTCCAGCATACCTGCCACTCATTCACATTCTAGTTAGTAGACCAGTAAACCTTCTAACAGAAGCCCTTCAGCACAATTTTACAACAGCTCTCAGCAAGCAAGTTTTATATGCACTGTGATGGAATCATTCCAGTAATTTTGTCCTTTATAATTTTGCCAAACACCCTGTTCCAGTTAGTTGAAGCTGGCTAATAACAATAAAGCATTTTTCCTCAAGGAAGTAAAGTACTACCAAGTTCAGACGAGAAACAAATCCGTTTGGTTTTAGTAAGATTTTTACGGCACTTGGAACACAATAGGTAATATGAGTGCTGAATCAAAACCACACTCTTACAATATCGAGAACAACTAATGAACCACTAGTGTAGGGTATTACCTTCGACGAGCAAACACGTAAGTGGAGGCAAGATCAGCGTGTCCAGCCTGGCCCAGCTCTAAGAACTTGGCCTCCCAGGCTTCTGTTGTGGATTCCATCTTGCGAAAAGAAAAACGTTGGCAAGTGAATGATCCATACCAATATTATAGACAGAGCATTTTGTTTAGTTTTTTAGTCTAAGTTAAGAGATACAAATGGAGATGAAAGGGGCCATAGTAGGAATAAAAAGCAAGTGAATGACGACCACAAAAACTGAGACTGTTTGTTTAGTATATCAGAGTGTTGAGAAACACATGGACACAATAATTGTATTTTTGAGCTAGGGAAAAATTATGACTGATAGGCAGAAAAAACAGGGAGATTACAAAAGTGGGATCTCCAAGAGTGAATAATCCACAGTTCACAGGAAAACGGTGTGAGTGAAATAAAACAACTAGCAAAAATGTTCTTTTCCTGAGCATTGTACTGTGCAGCTCTATTGTTTGCCCTTACCTAAAACCTAAAATATTATAGCAAAAATAAAAATGAAAGCATTTCGTCAGATGCATCACATATTTTACAATCATTTTCAACAATCAGACACTGGTGGTGGTAAATCAAAGAGCACATCTTGTTTGAAAATGGTAAGCTTGCAGCTCTATAAATCCAAAAAGAATTATAATTAGAAGAAATTATCATCCGACAGATGTGGTGTTGGAGTGAATTATTATTATCATAATGATTCTCCTGATAAGATATTCTTTTGAAACTCGACAATTCTGTCCATGACGCTAAAAATAAAGTTGTCAATACTTTTTCCTTCTTTAATCTACTCACAGTTTCATTTCCTTCTGTCAGCCACACCATGGAGGCAGCTGCTGCTGCAGTGATATGTCCAGAGCTATTTGTCGTTCGCGACCCAAGGTAAGTCGTGATGTCAAAGGAGGAACCATACAGGGCACTGAAGGGTGAAGCGGGCAAGAAATATGAAGGGACTTCAGACAAATAAATTGCCCTTCTAATGAAATGAAAGTCCGAAGGTACCAATGTCCCTTGTCTTTACCTCCTTGCCAATACTTTACATTTTTTTTTCTAAGTTTCGGATTTACTTTGGCCCTGTAGGCAAACAATTTTGTCTGTCTGCTGCTCTAGTGATCTTCAATGTTCTTCAGTCTAGGAGTGATCTAAGTCAAACTAATATAAGAAAAAAAACCCAGTAGATTCTATGTCAACAATGATAAGTAAACATTAAAAAAAACTTTAAAATATTTCACATGGTTTTCCTCACTTGTAGTTAAATAGTAATGCCCGAGCAGAATGAGTAACAGCATAAAAAAGCAGTCCCATCTAGGTATTCCTATTCACTCATCATGACCCCAGAGGTAAGAAGGGAGATGCATGAGACCAAACTCACCTAGTATTGACATTATTGACAGCATCCACAATCTCATCCTGAGTCAAACTGCGGATTGTTGCGTCATTATAGGACCAGATCTCCAGCACGCTGTACACTAGACAGTTAGCCCCAGCCCTGTTGGAGACAGAGAACAGAGTTGAAGGCTATAGGGGATTATGTATGTTGTGTTGTATGGTGTGGTATGGAGAGGCATTGCAACACATGGGGAGGTATGGATTGGTGTGTTGTTGGTTGGAGTTGTGTGGATTCGTGTAGTGTTGGGAACGGTTAGGGGTGGGTGGGGGCATCGAGGTGGGGGTGGGGTGGGGTGTATTTGGTGTGAGTTCGTATAAGTTGGTAAAGTTTATTGTGTTGTGCTGCGGTGTGGAGGTGTGTGGTCTGGAGGGAAGTGTGAAACAAAGCAGAGTGAAGTGGCATGGTGTGGTGTGGTGTTGTATAATGTAGTGTAGCAAGGCGTGGCATGGCATGGTGTGGCGTGACGTGGTGTAATGTCGTGTGGTGTGGTTCAATGTAGTGTGATGTTGCATGGTGTGGTGTGATGTGTTGAGGCATGATGCGATGTGACAAGGCATAGCGTGAAGGAGATGAATGTTATGTAGTGTACTGTGGTGTTTAGCGGTAGTAGGTAAAGAAGCATGCTGTGCTGTGACATAAAGAAGTGTTGAGGTTAAGGGTGCTTCGTTCAGTAAAGACCAGTTGGAATATTTTTATGGTTTGCTGTTGTATGCTTTGGTGTATTACAGCTTTATCTACTTTTATCTGAAATATTGTGGACTGGTATGCTTTTCCATGGCATTTAGAAAGGTCAGTGGAAAGAAAGTAAAATGCCATAGGAAACTCAAGTTGCAGCTTCAAACCATGTTTACAGGCACTGTGTCACAGCACCCATAAACATTATAACAGCTGTACCAGTGAATTAAAAAACATGAATTGAATCTCAAGGCAAAACTTACTTTGTTTTAGTGTCTTTGACACTTGCAACACAATAAGGTCATAAAAGTACCAGAGAGTAGAGGTGTTACGAGAAAGTAACAAACTAAAAAAAAAAGGAGGAGAGATAAGGACAATTTATAGATGTTTGGTAAGAAAAAAGGAGCAGACCACATTAGGCACTTGCCGACCACCCACAAAACTTACTTGAGACAAACATCACTGAGAGTGATCCCATTGCTTGTTGATATAGTTGTTGAGTTCTGGTAAATGTCGAGAAGCTAAAAGAAGAAAAACCCCCCCAAAATTAGGAATTATAATTATGTACAAGATTGTAATTAGGAAAGGCACATGATCACACTACATAACAAATGGCTACGTTAGGTGTTCACATCAATACCTCATTCAGAGCAATAGAAGGAAAACAACAATATCAAGAATAAAAGCAATTAATAAACACATTTACAACAACAAATGTCCCTGTAATCTGACATCTTCTGCACACACATTTGCTCAACTGCAGTTGATAATATGTACGTGCATTGTCAATCACTGTGGCCCAGCAGGTTGTGAACTTTATCCACTTTTCAGAAGTTCAAGGCTCAAATCTGACAAAGATCTGAACTAGTTGTCCCCAAAATTTTAGGAATATTTCATGTCTTTGCACAGTGCCCTGGGAGAGGACCAAGCGATTGGACTTTGAAATTACGATTTCAGGGTGGTCAACTTCCACAACAACAACATCACCACCACCACCATTAACAACATCACCACAACCACCGACAACAACACCACCACTACATCCAACAACAACAACATCATCATTACCACACTAACAACATCATCACCACCACCACCACTACTACCACCACTAACAACATCACCGCCACTAACAACACATGCTACCACCAACACCACCACTACCATCACCAACAACATTAACAACAATAGGCTTACCACCACCATCACCACCACCAAAAACAACAACAACTACAGCAACAATTAATAATATTATATGAATGTTGGATAACAACAGAGAGCAAGTAGCAGATCATTGAACACCAGTGTAGATTGCCCTGGTTCAGAATCATAATTTGGGGTATTAGGAGCTTAAAAATTTGGCTTGTTTGGCAAGTTTTCATAGCATTCAATACATAACTTTTGATCCCATCAGAGATGTGCATTTTTTAACAAATCCAATCGTTTAATCACTTTTCAGTGTTTATAAGGCTACTAGGAGTTAAAAATCCAAATATACCATAACAGAAAAAAACCCACGAACGTCGCAACAACAACAACAACAACAACAACAACAACAACAACAACAACAACAACAACAACAAAGCACATTGCAGCAATATTGTATAATAAACAATGCACAACTTACGGCAGATATTCCGCTGGGAGTCAGGATGTTATTTCCTTGTCCAACAGCTATAATCTGCTCCCTCACAACAGTGGACGGGTAGTTGGCGGATATCCAGTCTTTATCTCTCAGCACCTGTGCACAATATGACAGTGAAAAAGTGGATAATTGAAACAAACGTTCTATTTTTCAGCTTACCGGCGTCTATGGGTAATAGGTTTGACTCTTTGCCTTGTAACTCGCAAAAAGGCATGTGTTCATTTATAACTATAAACCAAAGAAGGCATTAATAATTGTTATCGAGTAGTTCCGTCTTTCTCCCGAAAAACGTGTATACCGTTGTATTTTTGTATCCAGTACGTCCCACTTGGCCCTGATAAGCAACGTCGAAGACCTCGCTATCTCCATGAACTGATTCGAGTGTAACTGATGTCGAGTAAAGGTCCCAAGAGAGCCCTGTTCTCTTTATCAAAGATAAGAGCTCTACCTTCAAGATGTTACAAACAACCTATAGTGCGGTCAAAAATTCGTGGCGCAACTAATCGTCAAATATAATAATAATAGATAATAATAGATAGCATTTGTATAGCGAATATCCCCGCTCAACAGCAGGCTCTATGCGCTTTACACTATATTATTACCCCAGCAGACCATAGAACACTCCGAAACATTCTCAGCTTCCCGGGAAGCATACAGTGCGAGTAGCCGATTAAGCGCTCAAACACTAACAAACTGACAAGATCTTTCGCTGTCTATAGCCGGGTACCCATTCCCACCAGGGTGAAGTGAGGAAAATTCGTGTAAAGTGCCTTTCCCAAGGACACAACGTCGGGCCCTTGACGGGATTCGAACCCACGGCCTTACGGTTGCGAGTCCGAGAGCCTAACCACTAGGCCACCGACGCCACTATCTCCTCACCTATCGAACATAAACTCTTGAGCTTTTGCACATTGACTTGTATTAATTTGTCTTAACATATCAATATTTTTGTAAACACCTGTTAGCTCTATTCTAGAAAATTCCTTAATAAATACTAATAAAAAATCAAAGTGAGTGGTTTCTATTGTTTTTAAAAGGTTTACTTTAAAAGCAGGTCTGTCATGTTTTTTGTAATCCCGAGATTATCTTTATTGAACGCATGATTTGAGAATTTTTAGTGCAAAAAAGTGTCCACTATAACATTCATTTCTTGTAACTACTTTTGCCATTACAAAGGGCCATAGGTGAGCTGTGACGTAAGCTATATGCGTATGCAAAATGTGCGTGAGCAGCGGGAAGTTCTGTGAACAATTCCATTTTCCTCGTGAAGGAGATTTGTAGCATTTTATGAATTAATAAAGAAAGGTTTTTAAATCTAGCCTCAATTGTGGTGGGAAAATGGGATTAAGTTAAGACAAATTGATATAAACTGCTGTGCAAAGCGTGGGTGACAATGATGGGCATTTTTCTGTCCACCCGGAGCCGGTCACTTAATAACGACAGACGGGATTTATTTCACTGTCAACAAGGTGTTTAGTTGCTCTGCAACTAGGAGAGAGCCTCACAGCCTCTGTTCTGAGAGAGAGAGAGAGAAAGAGAGAGAGAGAGAGAGAGAGAGAGAGAGAGAGAGAGAGAGAGAGAGAGAGTGAGAGAGAGAGAGCAACAAGGAATGAATGGCATGGAAATAAAAATATATGTTCAACATGCATTTTGTAAAGCCACTTAAAAAATACAAATGAACGGTTTTAATGGTTATTTCAGCAGTTAGCACATGCTCATATCAATAAAAAGAAAGATTTCAGCAGAATTATTAATAGATGAGACTTTTCTGTCTTAATCACCAGGAATCATTTTGTAAATATAACGAGGTCATTTCGATAAAACTAATGCTGTATTCGATGCATGACCAAGTACACACTGATTTTGATTGAGTAGGTGTTTTACGGCTCTATCGACTCAATTTTGGTCCAAGTACACGAAAGTACAAGAGTGTAACAAAGGTACTGGAACTTCTGATAAAAAACATTACAGTTCTCCCAGTCCACACAAAACAATAGTATCTTTTGAGGTGAAAAGATTGCATGAAGTTCTGCCAGTTTAGAGGGAGAATTCGTTCGAGTAACAAAATGCTAGCCACCCCTGATCGGGTGGCAAGCCACTCCGTAAAAAGACATTTGAGGATAAGTTGTGCAACGAATTTTTGACCGCATTATAAGAGCAATGATTCAAGCTCGTTCTGGGATATGACGCTACTGCGTACGAACTAGGAAGTAGCCTAGAAATCTTTCTATTCCTACTTTCACATCTTATTTCTGTCCAGCTTAAAAACATCCAGACCATGTTTCATTAACACCCCCCTCCCCTCCCCGTACTCTTTCACTTCCCTCGCAAAAAATAATACCAATTGGGCAGAAAGCCAATCCATAAGCAACACAATCATACTTTTACTCACACGCACACACTAACATCATGCACTGACACCTTCAGTCTCAAGAGAAGACGTACCCATACCAACACACACACACACACACAC
>NW_004797466.1:355927-360386 GCF_000002075.1 Aplysia californica | reverse complement strand
CACACACACACGCACGCACACACACACACCAATTGTACTCTTTCCCGTTTCTTTTATCGACCGTCTATATCGACCGTCTATTGCTGTTATTTCTTTCCCTGGCAATCACTTTTAATTACTTCCTCGGAGCCATATATCCTTCTATTTCTGTATACACCCTCTTTTATAAACTTGTAACCTTAGAGCTATTGGGGTCTTTATCCATTGAAATCTAAAGAAGACTGGGAGCCCTTTATTCTACAGCCAAAGCACAATATCCGTATCGTAATGGCCACTGACCATACTTTTAGACGAGAAGGAAGAACACACTGCCATACAATAAGAGGAGGAAAATCCTAAACCATGCCATAACGAAACAAAACAAAAAACCTTGTTCCGGGTTCTTTTTTTTCTATGTTGTGATAGGCGTTTTACAGCGCTTGCAACTGCATAGGGTCATATTATGAGTGCGCAGGACTCGCCAAACATTTTCAGTTGTTGCGAAATTTTGAATTTTGCCCGGGTGGCGGCCGAAGCCTACTCTTATCGATTTTGGACCACCAAGGGATCTTTAACGTGCACAACTTGCACATGGGCCCTTGTCCGGGAAGGCTTGGTGGAGATCTTTCCTACCAGAAGGTCAGGGGTGTGACTGAAAGACAACAGTAAGGAGTCAAAGAGTAGCAGTAGAAAGGCTGCAGAAAGAGTCAGGATCCCAGAGGAGGGGTAAAGAATGTGAGGGGGTGGGGGCAGAAAGTGGAGACGAAAGCAGACGACAGAACGTTGCTTGAGAGCAGGGAAGGGGGTGAAAGGAGACGATTTTAGAGAAGAAAATGTTTCTATCACTGCTCGGATTCGAACCCTGGACCTTTGAATGAGAGGAGAGGTGAACACCTCAACCTCTAGGCCACAAGATCCCCCCTTCCGGGTTCTGATTAGAGGTGGGCAAAATCCGGATAATCTATAAGGATAACCGGATAATTCTCAACGAAACGTTATCCGAATTCAGACTCTTTAACTCTCTTGCCTGACCCGTTTGCCAAAGTGGGTGCACCCATGAGTTGAAGTATTGCTAACCCGTGTGTTAAAGTTGTTTTAACCGATTTGCCGAAGCGGTTCATGTCATATTATTTGCCGAAGAGGTGTACTAACATGTTATCCGGAATTTAGCTAAAGCGACTCATTGCCCAGCCCTAGTTCTGATTCTCTGCCGACCACAACATGGCGCAGTGTCTGCTATTGAAGTGACCTTGTCATGTTATATGTACGTGCATGTGTTGAAATGGTTTTGCGAGATGAAAAAAAAAGCAGCTTGAAAATTATGCAAAACAAATCTTGTTTACTCTTTTATTCTTTTTTTTTATTTTCCTGTGACTGTATTGTAATTTTTTATTTATTTATTTATTTATTTATTTTTTTTTTTTTTTTTTTTTTTGGGGGGGGTGATACAGAACCCGTTCAGAATCACTGCGGTCCTCTCCATCATCCCACACTGAGCTGATGTGGTATGTGGATAGGAGGTGAAGTACACAGACTCACCGAACTGTCGGTCTTCTTTCGTTTTCTTTTTTCTTTCTGTTTTTGGTCCGTGTGCTGCGTGCAGTAAGTATCTTTTCCCACGACGAAAAGACTTTGTATTTTCTTTCTTTCGCTGGAATTGCCTCACTGTATTGTGGTAATGACAATGACAAGTGGGCGGTGTATAATTAAGTACAAGTAGTGGGATTAAATATTTTTTTAAGCGATGCTGGCGTTTGTAATAGCCCGAATTTGATTCCTATTTGAAATGCATTTATTGTGCCTTTTTTGTACCCGCCGTGTGTGGCAGTGGCAGGAATAATGCCGGGATAGATATACTGTAGTCAAAAAGACTTTAGTGTAAACAGACACGGGCACGCGATAAGCCGGCGCTCATGTTCACTCACGCCCGTGCCACGCGCGGTTTTTACGAGCCTGTCGACGCTGGGCAGGGCACCGTTGCGGCGCACAGCGGTGTGAAATGGTCCTGGTTGGGGTGGAACGCGTGCCAGGGTAGCGTTTGAAGTGAGAAATGATGTATGCGTGAATTGAATTTCCGGATGACCGACGGTACCTTGAACGTGTACTCTGTAGGTGAATGATCTCGTCTGTTTTTAAGTACGTTTGTGGTTGAAAGGCTTTCCTGTGGCTTTCTTCCGTGGTTTGCGGGTGCTCTGGTGGGATTTACATCTATTGCCCTTATCTCTCCTTCTTTAAATAGTTTAATTTGTATGCTTCTCTCGACTATCACCTCTAATCTTCGGCACGTATTTGACCTATTTATTTCGTAAACGCGTAAATCTCGTCCTAAATCTTTTTAAAAGGCTTTTCCCTAAGTATATAAGTCTATCTGACCCTTAAAATATAACATAGTTCTTTAAGATGATTAGCCTATCCTCAAATTATGCAACGGTTCCTTGTGCATCTGAGTGCGAAACTGACCAATACCATGAAGTTCAAGGTTGCAATAGGCATGTGGTTTGAGTTTTTCCTCAGCTGGCTATCCCGTTGGAAGACGTTCTGAAAAGCCTGTTGATTTTTTTAAAAGTCTGGTATTCAACAGCGTGAACATACATAATGTACAAGGAAAGATGTGAGAGTGAGAACAATTGTGCGAATATCGTTCTATGATTACAGAATATGTATCGAGAAAGCACTAGTCATAGATCAGGTGTGTCCTTTCAATGAATTCGAGCCCACAATGATTGTCATTTTGTTAAATCTTTGGGTTCTGTCCATTCGTCTTTGTACTATTATTCTATCCGTACTTACATTATATCAACAGAACTTTTCAACGTCCTGCGGGGCCTCTTCGTATACCCTCAAAATATCCTTAAGTTTCTATTTATGAGCCCGAGAGCCTTGTGGTTCCCCCAGCTTCCCCTTTTCACCTATGTGAAGAGACGAAAACGGGTGTGGATCTGGCCTCGTCACACAGCTCAGCAAAACCCTCTTTTGCGAGACTGTCATACCAGACAGATTAGGAAGAGCTTGTTGGACGCCGCCATTGGGCAGGCACCATGCTAAGATCTCATTGCAGGGCAAAGAGGAATACATGTATGTATATCACAGATTTTTTTGTCCCGATGGCGACTGCTCAAGAGATTGACCGGCCCTGACCCGACTTGACCTGAAGTATAAACACACCTACCTGTCCAGTGTACTCATGTACCCACCATGATCTGTTTCTCATAGCAATGCATCCGGGTTTTGCTCATATTAAATACTATTCCGAATGCATCTATTTTTTAAACGTCTTTTTAGGGGGGGGGGGGGGGTTGCGTGTGTACACACTTGCTTAGAAGCTGGACGTGGACGCATCGGCGCTTGACTACCTTGCAAATGAATAAATCTGCGGATCTGAATGTCCTCCGGATATCTTCAACGTTCTCTGGAGTATAGTATGTCCTTTCCGCTCAGTGTCCAGACGGAGATGTCAGTCAGTGCCCTGCTCTCACTCAAAACGAAATTTTCTGTCTTTTGCACAAGAGTTGAACGAAAGCAAACGAGCAAACAGATGGTTAAAGAACACATGCATATGATATACGGCTGCACGTGGGCACGTTTCTCGCACAGACAAATTGCATACTGAAAAGAAAATCCCATTCCTGCCGTTCCAAGTTGTGTGTGTCCCTAGTCTCGCCTCACATCACCCCACTCCGCTCCTTTCCCCCTCCAAATAAAGTCTATCTAATGTTTATGAAACGCTGTGCGATTAAACTGAGTGTTGAGTGCCTCTGATATCCATGGCTTTCCCACGGAGTTATCTGAATCAACAGGGCGCGTCTTGGCGGCGTGTATTGCGCTCCAGGGTCTCTCGAGTTATTGCGCCATCTCCTCTTGAAGTTAAGACTGAAAAAAATAATTGAAACTGGAGGTCGGATGTGATTTCTTACAGCGCATCTACATGGCGGTTGTGAACGAGGGAGAATATTGGTGATGCAAAAATGTACAAGTAAATGTTAAGAGCAGTTCGGTTGTCAGGAATGTGCACATCAAATTAAACCCGAGCATTATGGTGTAGTTGGCTGCGAATCAAACAAATTTCGGAAGATTGCGGAAAATGCTTTCGAATGTTTATGCCTCATCAACAGAATTTAGAATATTTAGCGAGCCAACTGCTTTGATCCTGTCTCAGTCTGTTTAGGGGAAACCCAGGCTTAACTGAGTACAACATGCCGGCGGTCAGACAGAGATACTCAATAATCTTATAACTTGCAACTCTCCATCTCCTGCTTGCCACCGAGAACTACCTAACGATCACTCCACAGACACCGGTGAAGGTAGAGGGTCGAGACCCCAAATGGGACTCGAACATTCACGGGTGGATAAGGAGCGAAGAGATTTGTTTTGAGGGAGTGGTCAGCCCGCAGCATGATCTACATGCCAAGGTTCAACACTCAAGAAAGTCAACGGAAACAGAATTTGATCTCTCTCTCTCTCTCTCTCTCTCTCTCTCTCT
>NW_004797466.1:347843-355827 GCF_000002075.1 Aplysia californica | reverse complement strand
CGCTGTCCCAACCCTTTGGCTTCTCGAGACAGTGTATTGTGAACTAAAACGTCCATTTTGTTTTCTTTCTCACAATAATAACGGAGTACTAAAGGCATGTGGTCGCGATATTGCTGGCCTTATTCTGATATTATGCAAATATTATGAGACAATGGAACAGAGAGAAGGTGCTGTGACTTAATTGCCAAAAGACATGGCGTACAAATGGCTGCATTGCATTTAATTTATCATAACTGGAGAGAACAATATTGCGAAGTTTGCCAGAAGTAATATAATAATGTGTTCTTCCGTTTCTTGTTTCTTTTGTTTGAGACAGTTTTGTTTTATTTTTATTTCTTCAAAAAGAGAAAACGGAACTCCAAGTCCAAGAGTCATTTCTTATCATGGGAAAGAAAACAACAACACTAAAACAAAACATCTAAACTTTATCCTTCACTCCAATCAGACAAAAAGGCCTTGCCTTTAAAAAACTAATCAACATGCTTCCAAAATAGGTCCCTAGCTGGCCTCTGAGCCACGGATTACTTTTTCACGTATCTCAAATCCAGGATCGATCCATCTCCACCACAAGCTTTAATTCTACGTAAGCATCGATTCCCAAGAGGGGAAAATATTTTTATCGAGTATTGCCACCATTCAGTTGAGATGCTCTTTTCCATTAAAGCAGATTTTTCTCGGACTTGTAAAGAAAAAACAGAACAACAACACCAAAACAAACTGAATCAGCCTGCCTTCAAAACAAAATTTAATGTACCGATTTAAAAAAATCTTTTAGGTATTTGTTGAATTAACGAACTAATCAATTAATGAATTAATGCATTCAATCAGTCACAAATGGTCTACCTGTAAAAAATCAACTCACCTGGGCGTCATTGGGGACCCAGAGCTTGTCGGGGTCACTGACCTCATTAAAGGCCAACAAGCCAAGGCCAGTGAGAGCAGCGACAATCACACAACCCAGGATATAGCGCCAAGGGTGAGTACCGATGCTCAGTCCAATCCTAAGAGTATGAGGGGAAAGTTAACGTTGCAAACCAGAGATGAGAAACAATCAGGAGTTTTGTTTACAGGGTACAGTATGGTGCGATGATATAGTAAGGAGTTGTATTGTGTGATGTGGTCTGTGTATGGTATGGTATGGTATGGTATGGTATGGCAAAGTATTATAGTATGGTGTGTTTTAGTAAGCGTTTTACGGCACTTGAAACACAATAAGGTCATATACGTGCCGAAGATTAGAGGTGTTTCAAGGGAGTAACAAACACAAAAAAGAAGGAGGGGCGATAAAGACGATAGATGTTTGATAGGAAAGAAGAAGCAAACCACACAAGAGCACCCGCCAACCACCCACTTATAGTATGGTATGGTACTATGTTGGGCGGTGTGATGTGTAGCGTGGGGTAGTGCGGTGTGTATTAAAGTTTCAGTTAGAGTTTTACGGCACTAGCAATACAATGAGACCATGTAAGTGCCGAATATTACAAGAGAGTAACAAACACACACGCAAAAAAGAGGGGAGATCAGGACAAAAAGTGTTTGATGGGAAAGAAGGAGCAAACCATACCAGAGTACCCGTCACCCATCCGTGTGGTGTTGTGTGGTCTGGTGTGGGTTTGATGCCCCTTTCAACACAGGAAAGAAAGTTATCAGTTTATACAGAATGTACATAATGTGATCAAAGACGATCATTCAAGAAGTTTCAAAACAAAAACAAAAATGCTTGATTATTCAATTACTTATTTACAGTCTCGTATCTCTTCTGATGGAAAAGCCCACACAGTTTAACATATTTTTCTTCGGCAACAACAACAGCTACAACAACAACAACAACAACAACAACAACAACAACAACAACAGCAAAAACAGGAGCAACAAAGACAATAAAAACAACCACAACATAAAAAAACAACGGAAAAAATAACAGCAGACAATGATAATTGCAGCAACATCCACAACATTAACAATCAAAACAACAATAGCAATAAACACACAACAACAAAAACACAGACAGAATAGGGTAAGGATATTAAATACTTAATAAATTGTGTTTTTTTTTCCAAACTTAAATGTGGGTGGTTTAACACCCACATCGACACAGCTTAGATTATTTAGGAGGCCGGTTTCCGACCCTGGGTTAATCGGTCATAAGAAATGTATAAACAAGTCTAGCCAAAATGCTGTTACGTTACCTCTCAAAGCCCTTCTCCAGTCCTCCAGTGATAACGTTGCTGAATCTCTGCAGACACGACACTTTCCGTTCAGATGTTCCACCGTTTACGTCACCATTCGGTGCGTGTCCGTTGCTATGGACGCCATTTGCAGAATGCTTTAAATCAGACGTCCCAGACATCTTCAAAGCCTTGCTTCCAGCACTTTCTTCTCCTCAAAAGCTGAAAAACCTGATACAAAAAAGGGAGAGGTGCGAGTGTGATTAAAAATAGCCTGTTTGTTTTGATTGTTTGAGAAAAGAGAAGCACATTGACTCGGACATTAAATGCAGGAGAAGGGCAAGCTATACTGGCTGCTATAGTTTCACTTTCGTCTGTCTGAGATTAAAACGGGACAAATACAAATCGTTAAGACTTATCTCCTCGTGTCTTTGCATGCGGATCTAAAAGTTGAATGACCAAAAGCACTGGAAAGCCCATTAATAGAGACCACTACAAACTAAAGTGCCCCATACACACTTAAATTTATTTGTCAAACATTTGATATAAAATTTGTTTGACAGTTTTACGTTTGCCCTACACGCTCAATTTTTTTGTGTCAAACGTTAGTAGTTTGTGCCAAGAGTTTGTAATGGACGGACCAACAGCGTGGACTCTTGCTTTAGCCTTGCGAAGAAAAACAAGAACAAATGATCGTGGGTCAAAAATTGGTTTTTGCAGCGCCAAAAATGGGCGATTCTAAATTATAAGATGAGTTGTGATGTACTGAGCAAAATGATTTCAGAAACTTTTTACAGATGGACGGAGATTCGTTTGATGAGCTTCTCGAACTCGTGAGAACTTTTATTATAAGTGTAAACAAGATACTGTAATGCGTAGTGCCATATCTCCTGCTGACAGACTTTTAATAAAAGAGGAATAAAATAGCATTAAAAAACCACAATGAAGACTCAAAGATATCATCTGCACCGGCTCCAGACTTTTGAGAATCACACAAAGACTTAAACTCCCTTCAAAAACTCGTCGCATTGAGTTAATTTTTTCCCTTCCTTGTTCTGTTGCATAATATGCATACCACTCCCTGTATTTCAGCAGCACAGCGTCATAGGCAGCCTCTTTTTTCTATCTCGGTCACTATATATTCTGTACTTTTAACTTTCCATAGTTCAGGCAAAGTCTGGTACACTTCAACCAGCTCCAGAATATTTTTTTTTCATTCTTTGATGGCGCAATGATGATGTAAAAAGTACATCTTTTCCATCCGGCAGCGACTGACAAAATGATGTTTGCACAAATAAATTTGATGAAGCCCACACACGATTAAATAGTTTAATAATAATAATAATAATAATAATAAATTACACTTGTATTTGTCCCAGAAGGGCACTTTGTTTTACAATGGCAAACATACATACATAATTACATAATTATAAATACGTACATACACAAATACATACATGCATAAATACATACATAAATAAACACTGTTACACAAATACAGAACAGTTTACAAACAATGCCACTGCCGGTCGCCACTGTGCAGCGCCCTGTAGTTTGAGCTAGGGTTGTCGTGTCTTGCTCAAGGACACATTCCAGTGACCACCCATCTGATCCCCGTGTCACCGACACTTGCTTGACATTGCTTGAGTCAAAACTCACTACTCACTTAGCCACTGGAGCTAAAAATACCAACTGAAAACAGATCCGTCACATATTTGACATCAAATTTTTTTGACCATCAAACACGCCCATACACGATAAAAAAGAAGATATTTAAAAGAATTGTATCAAACATATTTTATCAAACCATCAAACAAATTTAAGCGTGTATAGGGCACTTAAGGTTCCGACACTTTTTTCGTTGACGTGAGCCATATAAGTTCCGTCAGTGGCCTTGGGGTTAGGCTACCGGACTCGTAATCGTGAGGTTGCGGGGTCGGGGGTTCGAGCCCCGGACCCGACGTTGTGTCCTTGGGAAAGGCACTTTACACGAATTTTCCTCACTTAACCCTGGTGGAAATGGGTACCTGGCCATAGACAGCGAAAGATCTTGTCAGTTTGTCAGTGTTTTAGCGCCTATAAAGGGCTGCTTGCACTGTATACTTCCCAGGAAGTTGAGTTTGTTTCAGAATTCTCTCCGGTCTGCTGGGGTAATAGTATAGATTGTGAAGCGCATAGACCTTGCTGTTGAGCGGGGATTTGCGCTATACAAATGCTATCTATTATCATTATAAGTGTGTCAAAGAACAATACGAAATTTTCTGCACACACCAAAATACACAAAAAGCCAACCTATTTTCACCAACGCTACACTTGAACGCACACGTATGAAACACAGTCCAACAGACGGGTGAGTAATTTTCGAAACTCGCGTGATAACGTTTTGAGGGTGGGTTGTTTTTTGTTTGTTCTTTATTTGTTATGGTTTTGTTTGTTTAATTTATATAATAATTTTTTTTTCTTTTTTTTTTTGGGGGGGGGGTGGGGGGGGGGGCTACGTGATCAAACTGAAATGTGAGGGCGGGTGGTGTTGTTCTCATAATTTTCACTTTGGTTAAGAGTTTTACGACGCTCGCAACTGCAGTGATATGCACGCGCGGGACTCCGGTTGATTGTCTCCACTTTCACGTTAGTCCACAGAACGGTTTGTTGTTACTTTGTAAAGTCGGAATGGGTGGGGTATCTAAAAGTACACTGCAGGCCTAAACATTTAGTTTTAAAAGCAGCAATTTGCATGCTTAAAAAAACACGATTTACATTTCACTGTAAATTGTAAAGACCAATGGTCTTCACAAAATCGAGAATTCTATTGAGATCAACGATGGAGAACAACATTTTTAAATTAATGCATTTGAAATATTTCCTTCGGATCTCTACAAAGTCCGGACATTTTATTAGAATGTGCCTGATCCTAAGGTCGGCATCGCGTTCGGCCCCCCAATTTTTTTTTACCTCCCAGCATATGCCAAGGAAGCATGTCCAATTCGTGATTTTGTAAAAATAACTTTTTCTCTTCTGGAGAGACCCGAAACTTTTCGCAGACCCAACCTGGGCATTATAATGAGGAGTTTATTCTTCACTTGTTGGCTTCACTGCTCTTTCCACAGACTTGAGGTATAGCACATGACCGTTATTTTTAATTAAAATCTGTCTGTGAGAGGGTGTTCTTCAATGATCCCAACAAACGGGACAAGGATGCTTTGCCAGAAGATTGATCTGCTCGTTTCCTCTGATGCCCACATGGCTAGGTAGCCATCCATGCAAACAAAACATGCTTTCCCTTTCAACTAATTAGGGAATATTCAACTGTAAACTTTCAACCATTTATTTAAGGTTTAAGAGTAAAATTGATGAGCGTAGGTGAGGAAAGACAAGGAATTAGACAGAATTGAAAAGATAAATCTGCATAAGTCGCCCGTTAGACATTTTTTCAGCAAGTTTACTTAGACAGCTCGCGATTGGTTTGAAACGGGAAGGATTTGTGTAGACTTTGCCTAGTTTTGGGAAAAGGAATGACAGTGGCAAGTCTCCAGGAGTCGGAATAAGTGTACGACTGCCACTTTAAGTCTTTGGAGGTGTTTAAAAGAAGGATGAGTGTTTTGTATGAGGAGATGTCTTGGTGATTTGAGTAAGTATTGAATCTAGACTTAGGGTTGTAACACTATTGCTCAGGTGCGAGATGCATCATTTGAGATCATCATCTAGTGTGAATTCTGCGTTGTAAGTTTCAGTGTTGTTTGAGTTAGAGTTTATGTGTTGTTGTTCCCTGTTGGTTTTGAAAGCTGTTGTGGTAATTTGGTTTGTATGAATTTTGCGAAAGAGATACATGTAAACTATGGTGTTAGCCATTGCTATTGGTGTTTATGTTGAGGTGCCATCCAGTTTTTTCCCCCTTTTAACTTGGTGATGATTTTTAAAAGATTGTTGATTGATGTTTGGACGTTTAATTTGGAAACGAACTTATGTTCTGAAAGAGTGGGGTTTGCTTTCACTGAGACGTCTACGTGCCTCAGCTCGAGCTTTTTTGTATGCATTTGTGTTGTCTGTAGCGCCATTGTCGACAGCTCTCCGATATCCTGCCTTTTTCTTTACGTCATCATCAGATCATCATCTGGCCCGTGAGTAGACCCAGTAATTAATCATGAATGTAGCCCGCAGTGAGTTGATGATTAATAAAGTCAAAAATATCCGTCTTGAAATTTAAAATAAAAATGTTTTCAGCCCAGATTGAAGTAATAGATCCGATATCTATATCTCATGAAATTCCCTAGAGTGACATATTACAGAGAGCATTTGCATAGCACAAATTCCCCCTCAACAGCAAGCTCTCTATGCGCTTTACAATATTATTAAATTACCCCAGCAGGCCTATATGTTATTGCTCACTCTCTTGTCTTAATATATTTTACATATTATATTATTTATGTTACATTATTATTGAATCAGTTTTAGGCTCACTTTTGAGAGTTCAGATATTTCAACCGATTTCACCCAATGTTCCCCTGCTTTGGCCCACGATATATTCAGAGTAGCTTAAATCGGACCCGTGACATAGACACGCACCCCCGATGCCTTGCGGTAGAGCCTAGCCATTACACGACAGGGGCTAGTGTCAACGGTGATAAGATGAAGGAAATAAAATCTATGGTACTGTGCGCATAGCAAGGTTTATTTTGGGCACACATTGAATAGCCTTTCAGTGTAATTGATTATTACTTCGCTATAAACAAACTCGAGCGCGTCGTTGGTTAGCACATGTATATAATGCCAGATTGATGCGGATGGTCCCGGTTCAAATCTCTTATGAAGAATTCTAGAACATGGTTTGTATTGTATATATTGAATAGATAGATAGAAAGATAGATAGATAGATAGATAGAGAGAGAGAGAGAGAGAGAGAGAGAGAGAGAGAGAAAGGGAGAGAGAGAGTTCTAATAGGCTGTGTCCAATCGGGATGAATGTCAAATCCAGAAGTCTCACAACAATGTAAAAAAGGTGAATAATACATACCTGTGTGTTGTAAAATCCACAATCAAAGTATTTTTGGAGTAATTGAAGTACAGTAACCAAAAATCTAACCAGGTTGGTGAAGAATTCGTTGATCTTAGACCAAGTTCACACAGTTACAACTAACTACTACTGGCCAGTTTACCAACTTGGGGCAGAAAAAGACGCTCACAAACTAAGCATATTTACATCAACATGAACCAAGGTCTACAGACCAAGTCGGCAGATTTCGGAACGTGTGCCTTTTTGAGCAACCCGCGGAAACGATCTTTGGCCTGGTATCAAATTTGGTTGTATAACGTCTTCTTATCTTACAAGGAGAGAAGGGGTGCAGGGGGTGGGGTCGATAAACAGAGACTTTTAAAGCCTATCCCCCAATCGCAGTGTACGACACTGCACTGGCTACACCACATACAGCACTGCTGTTGGACTGCGTGGTGTGGTGGCAGAAAAAGACGGAAACACTTCAAGTTTAATGACTTTTATGTAAGGGTAATCGTCCATGTGTGACGCAACCCTTGCAAGCAGTCGGGCCGACACAGACGGGCAAAACGTACCGGGAAATGAAATCTTTTGTGGTCTGAAAAGAGTGTATAAAATGAGTCAAAAAGAGGTGGGACTTAACGGGAAATATATTTCCATAGCTTTAAGTAATCGTTAGCAAAGTCAATTTCTTATCGTTTCAATTCTTACTATCCTGTCATTCTCTGTTTGTTGTGTTCTGTCTCTTACTTTTGCCTTATTGTCTTTCCTTGTCTGTCACCTCCACTGTCTAGTCTATCACATTCTCTCCCAATCTCCTCGAGCCC
>NW_004797466.1:345259-346667 GCF_000002075.1 Aplysia californica | reverse complement strand
CACACATTCTTTATACAGCTGCAATCGTCAGCCATATCTCCTATAACCATTATTATAATCAAACCGCGCAATTAGCTATATAATACTATGCTATCCAAATTATGAAATACAAAATTTCATCTAATGTTTCAATGCTATCGAGAAGAAGAAGAAGATCTAATGTTTCAAAACTAGCCTGTTGATATCTATACAGGCTGAAATAAGAATACACACGTTAATTACTATGAGATATAAAATCACGAAGGCTGTGGCATCGATGACTCGCTTAAATTTTGAAGTAGAGAGGGTGAGTTACCATAGTAACCAATCTATATGTTCTTGTTTAAGCTCAGAAAAGTCTGCGCTTCACTGCCAGCGAAATGTGAAATATTGTGCTGTAATTCTTAAAGTACCTTATATACTACTTTCTGGTTAAATAAATTATCTTAATGCCATAAGCACACGCTTAGATCGATTTCTCATTTTTTAAGCATAATGCAAATTGATTGAATCCACATTTGGTGATGATTTAACCTCTCTTTCGAGACGCTCAACCCCTGAAATTCATTTGTCATTATCAGCCTAAAATTATATCTTTTACCTGTACTGTAAGTCTTAGAAAATAACTAAACCATTTTGTATCGGATGAGATAAAAGACTTCACGATCAGACACATAATATTCTAATAGAATGTCCGGACTTTGGAGAGATACAAAAGAAATAATTTTATTGTACAAATTCGTTAATCCCAAAACGATTCTCTTTTTTTTTTTTAAGATCGTCGGTCTTTCCGGGAAACTGTTAGTGTTATTTAAGAAAAAAATGTAAAACCAAGCCGTGCTATAAATCATGAACTTACGTGAAATCAGCCAACTTGTGCCCCGCCAGCATAATAATGGCTATTTCCTTGTGTAAGCGCGGTAAAACTCTTACCAAACTATATATAGCTAAAAGCTCATAACCAGTAACGGTGAAGATGATGCTGTGCTCTACAGTAACTGACCGACTTAATTAACTTAGCATGATAGAAACAGCAACATTATTTATTTAGTATTGTAATTGTGAGCAACCTGTATAACGTGTCAGGCCAAGATAAGATGGTGAGATTTTGTCGTGTTTGCTATTTTGGGGATTTTTTCCCTTGAGCACACGACCCAGTGAGACCACATGTAGATCAAATCGATCTTGTTGTTTTTTCCCCCCTTATCCCTCGCTCTATCTGTTTATCTTGACTGATCAACAAGGTGGAGTCTCTATACCAGCTAGGGTACTTCGGTCGAGTAATATCATATTATGGTTGGTAACATCTCGTGCTATGAATGCAATAAAAACTAGCTTACTAGATCTACCTGATAACAGTATCAACTCATAACTTATTTGAACGGACGACATTTCTGTTTGTCTGTCTGTCTGCCTGTCTGCCTGTCTG
>NW_004797466.1:339835-344636 GCF_000002075.1 Aplysia californica | reverse complement strand
GTTTTACGGCGTTTACAACTGCATAAGGTCATATGAGCGCTTGAAATATATTACGAGTACATTAAAATTCTGCTTAAAAAAGAACATAATATGATGACATGATGTGTGTTAGCCTAGTGCAGGCAAAACAGTCTGATTTGGGGTTGTTTTGTAAGTGGGTCGGTTTAATTCAAGTAGGCCTACGAATTCGTATCAATTTTAAAGGGGGGCGCAGGGGGTTAGAATAGTGGGATCTTTTCATCGGATCTTATTCTCTAAACTTTATCACTACCTAGAGTCTATAATAATGTTTTCACTCCATAGCATACGCTTACCAGCTGAACCTTCTGTTCCGTAATGAGAGTCGTGGCTGTTTTGTTGTGGTCTGATCCTTCTTCTTCTTTCTAGTCGTTACCATGTACAAATATTATTATTATTACCTTAATTACCCTTTTCTTCTCGTAATGGGGCTGCTATTGTGCTGTCTCGCTGTAAACTGCAAGCAAGCCGACAGTGAAAAAAAATTCTTATTAAGACATGTCGAGTTTCACTCACCTGAATTATCCGATACAGCTCCCGTTCACAGTTCACCTGAGTCGTTTTCTTTTCCTTTTTTCTTCTTCTCTTTTTGGAACACGTGAGGTGAAAGAGTCCGTTGACAGAACGTCCTGCCAGTTAGTATTTTTTTGGGGGGCCTTTGTTCGATTAATATTAGATTCCGTTTCGTTGGAGGAAAAAAAACCCTCTTTGAGGTATCGCTTAGGCTACTACACCGCTCGATCCCGTTCCAGGCCCGGATCTCAAGTGCGTGTGCACTTCTCAGCGGTTACACCCACCGCTGTAGCCTAGTGAAATTTATTCTGAGTCCCTCCAGTAGTAAAATAGTGTAGGATGATGCACTGTACATAGCCAGATCACAACTGAGCAGAGCGACTTTCTCTCCTTCTCTCAGCTCTCTTTACTTTACTCGCTCGCGCTGGGGTACTCGCGAACTCAATAGCCTTGTTTGCGGACGACTCGTTTTTCAACCTGGCCAGTGGGGTGTGTCCACCACGGCTACTGTCCCACACTCGTGTTCATTGACCCTAGGGTATTGTTGAGAACTAGACCGCTATTGAGAGACATGGAAGGAGGGAGGGAAAGAGAGAGGGAGGTGGACGGATGGGTGGGTGGCTGGGTTGGGGGGGAGGGGTCGGGATGTGTCGTATTATAATAAGCTTCCCTAGTGTGTTATTTGGCAGAGGCGGGCTGGCTGAGCAATCGATCGATCGAGGTCGCCAGCAGTGTTCACGTGTCGGGTAAAACCTCGGAAGAGCGATTATGGCTGGAGCTATGACCTGTTGTTGGAACCCGACTTTATAGTCCCCCAAAGTCTTCAAGATATTACATAAGAGATTTTTTTTTCTCGCGGGATCCCTTTTCTTGAGCGTTATCTCCTTGTTATCGCTTTTATAACTGGTTAGCTCTTTTGTAAATCGACTTAACAGTGGCTACAGATTGGCATTTGTTTTTATAAGCTGATATTTATGGAACAGACAACAAAAAAGGCGAATAAACACCAAATTAAGGAAAGATCCTAGTTTACGTAAAACCCAGACAAAGAGAGACATACGCAACCCCCCGCCCCCCTAAACCCCCCCCAAAAAAAAACCCCAAAAAAACCCAACAACAACAATCAAAAAACAACAACAACAAAACAAAACAAACAGAAAAAAACCAACAAAAAACAAACAAACAAAACAAAACAAAATACAAGAACGAGCAAACAAACAAACTAACATACACAACACCCTAAAACAAAAGTAGGCCAAAACAGTGGGTAAACATTTTCTTGGAAAACAGCAATCCGCGAGCTACTAAGCAACTTGACAGTGAAATACCATCCCTAGAACTAGTTTTGATGAGAGTTTTACGGCACTTGCAAAACAAATAGGTCATGTAGGTGCCGAGAATTAGCAAGACGTTTCACAGGTAAGTACGCAAAGAAAAGGGGGAGAGATACTGGACAACAGATGTTTGATAGGAAAGAATAGCTGAAGCACCTTAGACACCAGGGCACCCCCCCCCCTCAACCCAAAAAAAAACCCCAACCAACCTCCCCCCCAAAAAAAAATTTAAAAAATTAAAAAATATAAATATCCACCCTCATCCTTGTAATGAGTAAATTAAGCTCTCAGATTTGGGCCATTCGTTTCAAGTTACATTTTATTCGCCTCTCTGACCCAGGTCGTTTATATTTTTTTCCACACCCCCCCCGCCCCCAAATCTCCCTGTTGCTTTATTTTTGTACTTCTAATTTTCTTTTGGTTTATACTCCATTTCGCTGGCATTACCTGGTCCTGTCTGCTCTCTTTGAGTTTGAGTATAGCCACATGAATGAACCAAGAAGAGGAGCACAACTTGTGAAGCTCCTGTACGCATTAAAAAACAACTCAGGTTATTGAGTGGTTATTGAGCTCAGGCTCATAACAATGTCAAGCATTAATTATTGTGTCGATGACATAGCCTTAAGGTATGTATAGTCACTGGAATGTGTCATTAAACAAGACACTACGACAACCCTATCTCGAATCAGGGCGCTGCACAGTGGCAAACAGCAATGGCGTGTCGGTTGTCTGTTTGACGTCTCAGAGTGTATTATGTGGCGTTGACACTGTTGAATGTAAGTATTCATGCATGTATGTATTGCGTCGCTGTTAACCAAAGTTCTATAATTAAGGAATCAATAAACATGGTATTTTTAAAAACGTTAACTTAAAAAAAAAAAGAAGATTGATAATATTATGGAGGTTCTTATTATGTTGCACCCCAAACCTTCAGTCGCTCACACATTGGCCCTTGCCCAATAGACATCCACATGCCCATTGATACCATGACCGATCCACAGCCAGCCACATGTCCATTGATACACTGCCCAACAATCGACCATACATCCTTAGATACTTTAATCCCCTCCCTCCCCCAGCAGACTACACGTCCAGAGAACAGGTTGGTTCAACTCCCTGCTTGAAATACACAGATAAAAAAAAGGATGAAATGGTTTTGACATTAGTCCACCCTACCTTTAGACAGGAAAGCAGTGAGGGCGTACAATCAAAGATGTGATGGAAATAAAGAAAGGAGTTAGACCCAGAAAAAGATGAACGTAACCATGAAACAGGCGATACAATAAATATGACAAAACTGTTTGCACCCCCACCCCCCCACCCCCGACACAGCAAGATAACTTAAGAAAGTAAGTAAAAGTAATTAAAATAAGACCATGCGTCTTTTGATACCTTAAATTTCCATACCAGACACAATATTTAATGTCCATTTATACCCTGACCTACAACTATTTCCCACTCCCATAGCTAATCATTGGGTGGTTGGCGGGTGCTCTGGTGTGTTTGCTTCTTTTTTCCTATCAAGCATCTATCGTCCTTATCTCCCCTTCTTCTTTTTTGTGTTTGTTACTTTCTTGTAACACCTCTAATCTTCTGGCGCTCATATATGACCTTATTATGCAGTTGCGAGCGCCGTAAAACCTCTACTAAAACTAAACTAATAGCTAATCATACATCCATTGATACCTTAATTTCCCCAGCTGACGATACTTCCTTTGATACCTTAATGCCACACGACGAATCACAAGTCTATTGATATTTAATTTTGCAGAGAATGTGTCAGCATGTCATGGGTGTATCACCCCTTTGTGTTCTTTTATTACTCCTGTATTACTTTTTACTACTAATAATAATAGATAGCATTTGTATAGCGCAAATCCCCGCTCAACAGCAGGCTCTATGCGCTTTACACCATATTATTACCCAAGCAGACCACAGACCACTCCGAAACATTCTCAGCTTCCCGGGAAGCATACAGTGCAAGCAGCTGATTAAGCGCTCAAACACTAACATACTGACAAGATCTTTCGCTGTCTATAGCCGGGTACCCATTCCCACCTGGGTGAAGTGAGGAAAATTCGTGTAAAGTGCCTTTCCCAAGGACACAACGTCGGGTCCCTGACGGGATTCGAACCCACGACCTTACGGTTGCGAGTCCGAGAGCCTAACCACTAGGCTACCGACGCCACAAAGAATACTCAAAGTAATTAATGTGCTGAAATTTTGATTATTCGAGTAATAGAGTAACATAATAATATCATGGTGCCATTTTTTGGTCGTTTTCAAAATCAAAATGAAAGATAGTACTACAAATACCCAGGTATCACAACACAAGTGGCATAGCTAAAAGGTATCATAGTGGGCTGATGGAGAATGTTTCTGGAATTTTCTACTTGTTGTACATTTTATTACCTGATATAGGTGGTCGACAGCTTTCTGTACTTAATTCCCAGAATGTCGACCATACGTGTACCTTTCATTAAATGTGTCCAACAAAGACATCGTTTGTGGAGGAGGGGGGTTATTGACTGGTTCTATATTCGAGCACAGGACTACCAGAGATTTTCCCTTCAGTAACCAAAACTCTGATGGGATTTAGAAATCTGAGAAGCTCTCATCAACAAAATAAATGTCAATATCCCCTTTTATAGAAAGTCAAGCTAGTTACTTAGGTTGGGTCTAGGCACATATTTACTCCATCTAGACTTAACAAAGGCGGCACAAAGGTGGATAGAAAAAAGTCGATAATAACAAAAGTCACGACAAGGGCCGGAAATGACGTAAAGGCCGAGAAAGCGGGAGAGCAGGTCATGACTCCGTTAATGGTTTTATCGAAGAGTAAGTGTTTGGACGGGAGTGTTCGTGAGCGCGAGTACCTACGCGCGTGTGCGTGTGTGTGTGCATGTGTGTGTGTGTGTGTGTGTGTGTGTGTGTGT
>NW_004797466.1:336713-339735 GCF_000002075.1 Aplysia californica | reverse complement strand
CACACACAGAGAAACATATCTAGCTGTCTATGCATCGTCAGCGTGGGTGTGAATTTAACCCCCCTCCCCGCCTACTTGTTTTCAACAGATGAGATGTAAGGTCCATTAACGACGGCACCAAACTAATGATTGGATAAAATTGGTGGGGAGGAAAGGGGTGGGCGTTGGAGATGAGGCAAGAAAAGTGGACCCTGGAATTTAACTCAATGTATAATATTACAGAAGTCCCATAGATAAAAGAATAAGTATACCTAGAGTCTACGTAGTTCGTTGCAGTTTCAGCAGCTGTCCTTGAACGTCATTGCGCGTTCTGAGAATACCATGGTACACCAGGGTTTACAGTTACATTAGTCAAAGCAGTTTTGTAAAAAGTGAGCCTACCTGCTTTGTCGACAAAGTTGAGTCACTCTGAAAGTGCATATGAACCACTCGGTCCAGGGATTAGAGTTATGGCGATGGCGCGAAATGACTGTTATGATAGACCAGGGTTCGATATCACAAAAGTGCGAATGCAGACCTCCTACCATTTTTTTAATAATGACGGCGCTCGCAACGGCGTAAGGTCATTTTATTATGTCCGCGCGGGACACATTAAACGTTTTCAATTGGTAGGACATTTTGAATTTTAGCCGGGCGGCGGCCGAAGCCTACTCTTATCGATTTTAGACCACCAAGGGATCTTTAGCGTGCGCATTCGCAGCCGTATAGAAAGGTTAACCACCCGCTTTAGTCTTTTCAATAATAATTTGTCGATGAGACATGTCTATTTTTCAGAATGGGACTCATCTCATTGAAACTCTATTAGCTTTTGTAGTTCTCAGTTTTATTCTGTGAAACAGTTGCAACCGGATATAATTATTTATCATACATATTTAATCTCTTTTATTTGACTGATCTTCTCACCATTGTTGTCAAAAATAGAAAGAGTCGACCGCACAACAATAAAACTTAATCTAACACGGTGTGAAAGGAAGAAAGGGTAAGCTGATCTACATGAAGAGAATACTCATTTCTCTGTTAATCATGATTAAAAAGAAACTGTTTGAGCACTGACCAACTGGGATCGATTAAACAGGAAATTAACACACAAACATTTAAAAAGGTTGGTATACTGGGGATGGGGGGGATAGGGGGGGGGAGAGGGGGGGGGGGGGGGGGGGGGGAGAGGCGGACCATTACATATCTCATATTTTTAAAATACAATCAGCTATCACTGATAACAAACGATATATTAAATTAAGAGGGGAAATATTTGATCACAAAAGTTAAGTCAATAGTACAGTAGCCACTCCCCCTCCCAACAAAAAGTAATACAAAAGAGTAGTTAATAGCATGACAGACGCGCAATAGCATTGAAAGTGTATATATTTGTGTCACGACGTGGTGGAATCAGGCGCTCGTCAATTTTCAGGCATGTGGAGCTATTGGTATTATCTTAAAGGTAATTCATTTGCCCCCTGCTTTCGAAGAAATAAACGTCCATTTATCTGGAATGAAAGTCGCGATTTTTGCGATTGAAGGAGGTTGGGTCGCCTGGTTTCAGAATAACAATTAGAGAGAAAATGTCGCCAAAGTTTGGTGACTTCCATAGCTTAAGAGTCTTTGGAAACTGTAAATTAAAATTTTTTGAGTCCCTAATCAACGTTTTTCAATAAAATCCACAAATAAAAGTGTTTTTGAAAGGACATACAAGATGTTGAGTCATAAAACAAAAATTCGAAAAAATGCCCAAACTGGCCGAAAAATGTAGATTTCTCGAATTTTAAAAAATATTTTGACGAGCGCCTGATTTCACCAAGATGCCTCATATTTATTCATAAAACCGATAAAAGTCTACTTGAGCCCTCTATCCGAAACTTACTTGGCCTTCTACCTGCGTTCGGGCTCACCACTCACTGTAGGGCTGCATGTGGGTCACTGATATGTCAGGAGCAAAAAGAGGCTTACTTTTAACTTATTTCAAGAAAAGGGGACTGACAAAACCTCTGCGTGGCAGGCTATTATATTTGTTATGAAGTATGCTTTTCTTCTTTTTCTATCTTTTCTTATTTGGCAAGTTTGTAGTAATTACGTGAATACTTTTCTGTTTTTTTCTTCTTCGGTTCTACTGTCTGAAATGATACATAATTGTAATTATTGTTTTATTTATTAAAACTGCGCCCAGAGAGAGAGAGAGAGAGAGAGAGAGAGAAATCAGATCCCTTTCTGAGGAGCTCGGAGAGGCAGGAGAGGGTGCTAAACCAAGATCCAACTCCAATGCTAGTGTGGCAAAGAGCAGAAAAATATCCACATTGTTATTTAACCTGATCAAAAACAAGAATTTTAGGCCTGCATACCCATTAAACAAAACTATACCCGGAAAATATCCCCCAGCAAGCGTTTTACAAATGACTGATTGTCGGACACACCAGATCAATGTCTTCCTTTTGGTGACATGTTCACTTTGGTGAGACTTATCTCCAGTGTTCAGAGATGTCATAATTCTATCTTCTTTTTGGACGTCCTTTGACTCGTCGTCCAGACTTTTGTTCTTTTCTACGTAAGTTAATTAAAAAACAACACAAAAAAACTCGCTACATTTTCCTTTGTTCTGATTATATCGAGAAGCAAGTTTTCCTTCAGTTTAGTTAACGTTTTCAGGCGCTCGCAACTGCATAAGGTCATACAAATTATGTGTTCTTATTCTTTCAGGAAATAGATCTAGCCGTTTGGGGAGGCAAACATTTCTTATGTGGCTTACGATACAAAATGTTTTGGTTGTTTTAGTGGCGTGATTCCCATAAGACAGAGTTATCAAAGAGGACAAGCGGCACATATTTTGTTACTGTTGAGTGCCTTACATGTTGGCTAAGTTAATAGCATTAAACAGACACGCAGAGACGTGTCTCGAGAGAATAAAAGAACTATCGTTTCGTTCTCACTGAATCGGAAAAGAAAGGTGCCGGTACGGGTTTTTGTTATATATTTCAACCCCACTTATAATTCAGCAAGGTTATCCACAAAATAAGCCCCCCCTCTCTCT
>NW_004797466.1:328669-336548 GCF_000002075.1 Aplysia californica | reverse complement strand
GGGGGCAGCAATTCTGTCTGTTTAACGAAACCGTTAAGAAAATAGCAAAGGCAATTTGTCTGTATGCCTGTACGTCTTTCTGTCTGTCTCTCTGTCTCTGTCTCTGTTTTTGTTTCGTCCTTTTCTGTGTCTCTGTGTCTCTGTGTCTCTTCATCTCTTCATCTCTCTCCCTCCCTTCTCCCCCTTTCCTTTTCCATCTCTCTCTCTCTCTCTCTCTTCCCCTCTCCGCACCCCCCTCTCTCTCACACATTCTTTCTCCTTTTCTCAAAGAAAAAGCTGTAATAAGTAATACTCTAAGAGATGTCGCTTTTGTGGGAGGAAAAATTAAAATTTGAACTACCAACGAATGAACTTAGGAAGATTGAGATGCCAAGGACTGGTTCGGTTATTTAGCAGTGACACATAATATAAGGGACGACATTTATGTTGACATTATATGGAAGCTTGCTGCACGTGTATATGCACATGCAGTTAAGCCTCAACAATTGTTGACAGAGCAGAAATAGGCGATAGGCCAGATGTTATAAAGATTTTGACGTAAGATTTATGATTGGGCAAACACTCGTTTTCATATACGTTTTTAACTCCGCCCCACCCAATGTCTCCTCTAATTTTTTTCTTTACGCCATTCTTTTTATAGTGCTTGTAGAGGAAATAAAGACTTCCAATTCCTCGTGTAATCTCAGCAAAATAATACATGTATTGCCAAGTGGGTGGTTGGCGGGTGCTCTGGTGTGGTTTGCTTCTTCTTTCGAATGAAACATCTATCGTCCTTATCTCCCCTTCTTCTTTTTTATGTTTGTTACTCTCTTGTAACACCTAATCTTCCGGCGCTCATATGACCTTATGCAGTTACGAGCGCCGTAAAACCTCTACTAAAACAAAAACAAACATGTATTGCCATACTCAACACGGAACTGCATGGCATTATGTGGTTTGAACGCTCCTTGATTGTCGTAAAGACGGAACCTTCCGTGATGCGTTCATTGCTGGTAGGGCCGAGCCCAGTACGTTGATAGCAATGACACATCCCCCTTCCAAACATCCCACTTTTAAGAACAACTTCCCAGGGGTTCAAACCAGTGTCATGATGTCAACTGAGAACCGAAGTGCCCTCATTTATATGTGAACCACACTGTAAAAATAAAGTGTACACAACAAAAAGTTCTCCGAGGCCAGTAAATGGAAAGGAAAAAACAAGATGTGTCTACCTCACATCTTCATTTTAGAACATTTTAAGAGCTGCTTGTTTTTTACAACTAGTTATGATATATAATGAGTATCATCGAAATTGAAATGTGGTTGCCCGATGGCAAAGGACCCCACGAAGTAAGCAAAACTCGTACGTAAAAATATGTTGCACTGCAGGCTGAAGAACCAGTAGTCGACTATCCTTTAGATCTCACAGCCACAGGGGAACGAAAAGAAAAATGTGTGTAAAATATCATATTATCATAATATTATTATGTCAATGATTGATAACACTGTCTCTTCAGGGCACACAGATTTCAATCTGAACTAACCTTTTCAGACAAAGACATGGGGGTTATTTAACAGCTCCGATATACCGAGTGAACGTTTGGTCTTTGATTGACACGTTTCAAAGTAAAGAAGTTAAACATATTTCACCAGCTTGCAAAATACTGTCACAAAATGTTGAATGGTGCACATGTTAAGAACGCAGAAACACTAATTGATTTTCGCACAGTGAACTAATTCACGTCGGCTGACGAAACGAAACTACTTTCGGCTTCTACAGATCCGATTATGTTATTTTTTGGGGTTTTGTTATAGTATGTTATAAAGCGTATGAAACAAACACAGGCTAAACATATGTTTTATATATTACTATACAGGTGATTAGTTTTTCTTTTGAGATATTGATTGTTATTCCCCTTTGTACGCGGATTTTTCGCAGTTTTTAAAAATCTTTTGATTCCAGAGGAGTCGGTAACTAGACATTATTAACAAAACGACCCCCCCCAGTAAAATAAATAAATAAATAAATAAATAAATAGATAAATAGATAAATGAATGAAGGAATGAATAAATATATATAATATATATATATATAACCGAACAAACAAACAAACAAATAAACAAACAAACAAACAAACAAAAGCCAACAAAAACAAACAGAAAAGAAGAAGCACGATGCACTTCAGCACTACACACAATCACATCTAAACAACTTGCACACTTTGTTGGAGACGAGACTGATGGTGAAGAAGCTGGACATCTCTCTCAGTGCTCTCCCTGCGTAAGTCTTGATTAACGACATCGTTGATTTTGAATGATTTGGCCTTACGCATAACCCAAACTCTGGTGACGTGATAACTAAACTTCCTTCCTCTCTTTTTCTTCTTTGAAAGTACCCGAAAGCCTTCAATTTGATGGTCGCATCAATTAATGTCCCCAACAGTGTGTGAATCTGAGTGAATAACTTCATTAATTGCAGCGGTTCCAGTTTACGCTACGCGCAAAGATGGTTTGGATTTAAGACCCTGTTGTACACTTCAAAGTTAATTTATTGTCTGTCATCTTTCATAGAATCGAGCCAAGGGGGAGCAAAGACATAAAAACTAACAAAACATTAAGGTTTCAAGATTCAAGAAAGTACTTTTGGGATTTCGAGCAAAGGTTATGCGGATTGCTGCTTAACACGATACCAAGCAACTGGGTTAAAACTGCGCAAAAACGGAAAACAAAGGCGAAAACGGCTGTATTCTCCCATCTAGTTCGTCGTGTAAAGTTTGTTTGTTCAAAATTCCATATAAACATGCTACGGTGTCTGGTTGGTGTTATCTCCATCACAGTGGGGGTAACGTTGAAGAAGAGACCTTTAGTTTTAGCGTCGATCTCGTTTAGAAACGTACTAAGAGGTAGGAGAACCAGGCAAAGTCAACTATTTTTGAGTTTGAATAAAGAGAAGCACATCGAGACAGGGATGGTGGTTATTTAGTGCTTGGGAAAAAAGAAAGACAGACAGAGACAACAGAGGGGAAGCGACGAAGTAGGGCCAACTAGAGGTGCCCCCCAACCACCCGCGTAAGCCAACACACAGCCCAATAAATCACGACCAGCATGATACGGACCTATATTATCTTACGATTAGCTATTATTGAACAGAAACTACCGGGAAGTCACATTGACATCCTTAAAAGTCGAAGCTAAATCTGTCACGACGAATTACCCCTTATTTACAGTTCTTAGGTAAGAAATAGGGTAATTTAGGTAGTTCGTGGGGTTGAAGCTATTTCTCCAAGCATGATATCATTAAAGAATTATCTGGTCTCTCGTTACGAAAAGCATTTTTGTGACAGTTATTGTCAAACCTAGCATTTGTTTTGCTTTCATAGATGAACAGAAATATGCTCCCTCTGTGTGTGATTATAACATATATAGAACCAGGGAATTTACTGTCGAAAAAATACCATAATTTCCGTTTTTGATGTATTTTTGAGGGCAAAAAGGCAGGCCGATCGGAGAAAAGGGGGAAGGGGACACGCACCCGTCAAGTAGAAGACATTTTTATCGCCGGATCGTTTTAAACTGATAGATGACAAAGTCAGCCTCAGGAGGCTATAATTACTAAATTGGTTTAATCATAGCTCCAGGGAATATTTACAACTAAAAGATAGAGTTTGTGTTCAACTAAATAAAAGGACAAATTTGCGTTTCTTCGTGTCGTCTTTTTTAAGGTAATGCGACTGTTGAACGAAGACCTAGTCAAAATCCAATTGTAGTTATCAGACAAAAAGTTGCTGTGCACACGCGTTATCTTTACAAGTGGTATACAGGAACAAAGAAAAGTGCTTTTTTATCAGGTGGTCTGCTGATTTAGTACATAACAATATTATGTTACTAGTTACTTGTCTTACGATTGAAGACGTGAAGATATTTCGTAAGCGGTAAATGAAAGTTTTTTCCTGTCAAACGGCACATACATAGTTTGGTGCGGAGATACTCCACTATCAGGTTTATGAAAATGAACATATAATCATATATTTCTTCCAAATGCTTCCGTATTGGTTAGAATCTTTGTAGTTCTACGTAAAAGACGTAAGGTCGATCCAAGAGGGGAAGTCTATTTTATTGGTCGATATCAAAACCACGTTTGTGGGGAATTGTACTTCAATGTTTCAATAACGAAATACTGTGTCTCGACGAGGTGGAATCAGGCGTTCGTCAGTTTTTGGGCATGAGAAGTTATTTGTACCATCTTAAAGTTTGTTCATTTGTCTTGCATTTGGTTAAAAAAAAAAACAACAACAACACGTCAATCTTGAACAGAAGTCGAGATATTTGCGATTGAAAGAGGTGGGGGTGGCCTGGCCTCAGAGATAAAATCAGCGAGAATATGACCGCCAAGGTTTGGTGACTTCCATGGTTTGAGAGTTCTTGGACACTGAAAATTAGCATTTTTTGGTGCCTTTTTTAGTCCCAATGTCCCGATTTTGGTGCCGATATTTGTAAGTTACAAAAAATGTGTCAGCTTGTTACAAATTGTATTGCTTCTAGAAAGCAAAACAAGAAAAATAGGGTGTGATGATGATGCTGATGATGATCTTTTTCTTCCATGTTCTCTTTTTAAATGTCAATGTCTTTATTCAGCGATTTTCAGTATACGCACACAGAAATGTGTTTTTAAATGGACATAAAAGTAAAAGGTGTTGAGCCAAGAAACAAAAATTCTATTTTGTAAAATGCCCAAGGGGCGGAAAAATGCCGATTTCTTCAGTTTCAATATTTTGATCAGCGCCTGATTTTACCTCGAAGCTTAACTACTCTTTTCTTCTCACTATAAATGGAGATTCGGAGATTTGCATTTTCAATTACTACGCCATCTCTTCATTTTTACACCCTGAAATCCTCGCCTGGCGGTCACTTCGATAATCATGTCTAGAATAGAACATTTCTTACATCTAAAAAATTGCTAATAATATCGGGCCATGGTAACTTATTTTCCATTTTACTTCCTTTCTCCTTTACTTTTGTGACATTAAAAGTTCAATGTGTTTGCCTTTTTCCCTAGAACAAATTTTTTTGTTCTTTTCAGAAAATATTTGAAGAGGTGGCAAATGAACTAATTAGAACATAAATTAGGAAAAGTTAAGAAGAAAAATATCAATTTGGTGTTGTGGAAGTTTATAGGAAATTCACATTTATTACTAAGGGTTTTTGTATCTTTTAAATTTAGATCTATGTCTACTCTTTGATTTCAGATATGAGAAGTTTTTTTTTTTCCAAGGAAATTATCCAAGTAACAATTGCTCATTGAAACACCCGAGTGTAACTTCGGCAAGTTTCCATGTGAAACATGCATGTATTTAGCAAATCATTTTTTCAAATAATAAATTTCCATTTCACTTTAGAATTCAAATTTGTTATTGGTGGTAGGGAGGAAGGGGGGGGGGGTCATTTTCATCAAGTTTTCAAGTACGACACACGTATGTTTTTCTTTACCCGTAACATATTTATTCACAGAGTTTCAAGATGATCGAACAGTTGTCTAAACATCGCCTTTTTGACCTGGATGCATGATAAAATAGCAAGTTGAAAACAAAATGAAGTCACTCTTCTGAATGGCTGGATCGGACATCACAGACAGGACAAAGAGTGTCTGTGATGTAGCTGTTAAGCACTTAGCCGTCGCACTCAGAAGACGTGCGTTCAATTCACGTATTGCTTTTTTGAAAATCGAATATTTCCGTCTGTCTGTAGGACCTCGTATCCCTCTCATCACAGAATTGTCCTGGCCAGTCTAAATTGCGTTGAACGCGGCGTAAAAAGTCTACGGCTATTCTCCAATAACATAGCATAACACAATAAACAACACCAACATTAAAATTAGATATTCGCTTAAAAAACAAACGAGGCAACTGGTTAAAAGTGTGTACACAAGACCATTTTTGACCTGCAACTCTCGAAGAACTGAAAACACACATGAAGAAATAAACTCAGTTCATTTGTCTGTAAAGATTGTGTTGGTACCGTACGGAAAAAAAGTGCAGCCATGGAAGTCGCTGACGGCAAGGTCATTAACTCTGAAGGTCACACGACACTGTTTACAGCAAATACAACGGTGTCTGAATCAGACAACCTCTTTTATAATGAGGCCAGTAACGAGAGCAACATCCTCGGCCCTCACGTGATCAAACTGATTGGGCTCATCTGTAACAACATCTACATCCCCATCGTCTCCGTCTTTGGTCTAGTCGGCAACATGCTTAACATCATCGTTCTGAGTCAGCACGGAGTCAAAAGCAACAGCTCAACGGTCCTTCTCTTCGGTTTGTCTCTCAGTGATTTCGCCTTCGTGTTGACCAAACCGTTAGTTTGTTTGGGTGGGATTATCTTCTACTTCAATGAACCTTTGGGTACAAGTGTCTCCAACCTGACATACTGCTTTTTGCACATGGTAACCAGAACATTCGTGGCGATATCTACAGGTCTCATAGCTGTGATTTCAGTCGAACGTTTTGTAGCTGTGTTTTTCCCTTTCAAAATGTCTCAATATTTCACACCGCAAAATACGGCAGTTATAGCATCTTTAACAGCTTTGTCTTATGTCTTTGCAATGTCACCGTTTTACGCCGTGTTCACGTACAAATGGGAATATTCTTCTATCTATAACACAACTGTGGCGACAGTTGTTCCCACACCCTTTTATAAGCAAAACTTTGATTTGATCAACTTGTACGGTGGAGTCCCCTTAAATATCTACGCGGGTCCAATTCCCCTTGGCGTTGTCCTAGCTTCTGGATGCGCCATTAGTTTCAAGCTCACCTTAAACAGCAAGCAGAGAAAAAGCATGACCCACACGACCCAAACAGCCGTAGATGACTCCAAAGTTATGAAAATGCTCTTGATAGTTTGTACCGTTTTCTTTGTCACAATATTTCCTTCGACCATCGTCCATTTCTACCTTTACTTCAGCATACCAGACGATATTTTCAACGACCCTGTCTACATCACTGTCCAGTACCTAACTGAAGTTGCTTACGTCACCAACGCCAGTATCAACTTCATTATCTACGTCACTGTGTCCAACAAGTTCAGAGCCAGGTACAAGAAATTATTGTGTCGCTAAGGAGCACAACTTTCATGCACATTTGAACCGAGTATTGTTTGGTTGCATACATTGTGAAAATCAAACTTTGATTAATACTATGAGCTTGTCATCGTGTTGCAAATTGCTTATATGCAGTTTGCCTTTCAAACTGTGTTAACTTCATTATCTACGTCACTGTGTCCACCAAGTTCAGAGCCAGGTACAAACCTCTGTGTCGCTATGAGGAGCCCGACTTTGAAACATTTAACCGAGTCTTGCTTGGTTGTTTAATTTAGGTTAAGTAGAGGTTTTACGGCGCTCGCAACTGCATAAGGTCATATGAGTGCCAAAGGGTGGATGTCAACAGAGAAGTCCTTACAGGGAATCGGACTTATTCTGCTCACCTCTCTATCTTCAACAGCACAAAGTCTGCTTCGACTATCAAGCACCGCAGAAATAGTGGGTCACAAGAGTGTGACAAACGTACAAAAGAAGTAGAGGAAAAATGACGATAGTAAGGATGAGGAAAGAAAAAGCAGCAGTTCCCTGTTGTAGATCAAGCACAGTTATGAGCATGCCATTGATGAATCAGTCCATTTACAATTTTACTGTGAGAAACAACAGAAGAAGAGTAAAGAAGTAGGACTTACCTAGAGGCTCCCTCCAACCACCCTCCCGGCGTCATCTGCCTTGTTCTCCTGGAAGTTTCTTTAAAAAAGCTACTTTCCTTTTCCAGATTACTGTTTCTCTTTATCTGACCAAGATTGTTTATTTTTGGCGGGTGGTTGAAGGGCGCCACTGGTAGGTCCTACTTCACTACTTTCC
>NW_004797466.1:326300-327877 GCF_000002075.1 Aplysia californica | reverse complement strand
ATATATAGATATAGATAGATATAGATAGATAGATATATGCTGCACGCAGCATGCACACGGGCCATCCGAAATTTTTTTGCACTTTTCCAAGAAGGTGAGTGTTCGATCTTTCTTATCCTACGATCAGGGGTGTGGCTGAGAAAGACAGCAGTTGAGCAGTGACAAAAATATTATGTAAAACTATGAGAGTTTGCAGCTGAATTGTTTTACTTCCCCCCCCCACTACATTTATTATTCGACAAAAAAGTCGTCGACGGTCTGTGGTGTAACTGTTAGGATTATGTCGACAACTAGGCTTTGACTTCCAGTGACGTAAAAATGCCTTCCCCCCCCCCTCCAAAAAAAAGGAAAAGGGGCTGTGTGGACCGTTATATTTTATTGGGTATCATTATTTCCCTGCATTGATGTATGCAACAGAATCCTAGTTGACCATGACAACGATTTAAATTGTATTATGGTGACGTAGACGTGAGATAAATATTTTGCTCAAATTTACAGAAAAAGCAGAATAAGAATTTCAGATAGCTGAAATTAGAAGTATGATTGGACGTTAATACCCTCGATCAACGCACAAGAAATAAGATCCGAGTGACAAAATACGAGGACACGTATTACGATTTCACTTTGGCGTCGAACCGGGAGATGTCTCACACGGAGTTTATAAAGCGTGCGAATGTGTGAAAAATAATCAAGAGAAACAACTATTGAAATTAGCAACTCTCCCTTTCCTTCTTTTCTTTCATGGAGTCATGTCCCTTCTTAGAAGATTGAAGGTTTTAAAACAAGCTAAGCAAGTTTTATTAACTTGCTGGAAACAGATAGATTTCCCTCCCGATTATTGTCTTCAATTGGGGGCACAGGTGTGCCAACCTTTTAAAAAATACATGCACTCCAGAATTGCAAATAACATTCACATTCAGTTTTTTTCACCATGAGTTTGTCTTTTCACAACTTTTGTTTGCTTGTACCCCCCCCCCCTTCATTTTTCTTTAAAAAACCCAAAAACAACCTAACGACAAAACACCAAAAAACAAGAGGCAGATCGTGGAACGCTGTACAGTAGAATCTAAATCGACGAGCCAACTGAGCTAATTGTTCTCGCTTAATAATCTTCATGTCCGCCAAATTACTTGTCCCTTGATAACACATGATTGAGGAGAAATCAAATGGCATATCATATTCCTTTGTCTACCGCCTCCCGCATCCCCCCCCCAAAAAAAAACCCCAAAAACAAACAAACAAACCCACCCCACATAAACAAAAAAACCAACAACAACAACCCCACCCCACATAAACAAACAAAACAACAATAACAACAACAACAACACACACACGAAGACACGACAGAAACAATAAAAAATAAACCCCACCTCATAACACAGTAAGGAAACCAACAACAATCAAATTACGTCTCGCGATCAGAAAACTAATCAACACAATATCGGTCAGTTAGGACAAGGGGGAAAAAAACCAACCTAACTATTTATAGAAAGCGATAACATTATTATAGGAACGAGAGAAATGAAATATGACGTACTAATCAATTAATGACATCAACTGAAATCAAATACCCCCCC
>NW_004797466.1:323418-326200 GCF_000002075.1 Aplysia californica | reverse complement strand
TTTGTTTTTTTTTTTTTTTCTGTACAGGACACTGTCGTGGACATGGCATTGTACTCTGTTGAAAAACCATCAAAATAATATTTTCTCATTCGGTCCGATTCCTTGTCTTGACTCACTCCGCTCATCAACTTCACGCTCCTTAGCTGACAAGGGAAAATATTGTTTGCATAGCTACCGAGCCATGTAGGTATCCGAAGAAGCGATCAAGTCTATTTTCTTGCTAAGGAACCTTTGTCCTTTCTTTTGGGATGAAGAGAGAACATCCTCCCTCACACAGATCCCAAAATTTAGGTCAAAAGTTACACCCCTAGTCTTTTCTTTGGGAGGATCAATGGAGCCAACAAAAACAACAATAAACTCCATCATATCATGCTGCAGTTGGGCCCAGTAAATCTTTCAAGTATCTCCACGAGAGTATAAATAAGAAATTTAAGTGACACAATATCGGACCGAGCTGAGGCTCGAACCCTCGAACCTGCAAGCTCACGATTACGGGTTCGGTACAACCGTGCTACTGACGCCACAAGACTTCTGAGAGACTCGAGGGACATATTTCAAATACACTAATTTGAAGAATTTTCTTATCCATCGCTGATTCTAACAAACGTCTCGATTGTACAAAGGGCATTGATCTTTTCGGTAAAAATAATGTAAGTGGATTTTTTTTTTCAAAAACACGTAGATCTAGATCTAAGTTGTTGCAGTTAAAACTGAATTCTTAGTTTGTACTTTAGACACTTCAACCACGCCGACTCTGCAAATTAGAACCAAGCTATGCAGTAAATTGACGTGATAACAACCAACTTTCACGAGTCCTGCGCTCTTGTGTGATCTTGTGCGAAACAAAGTTCTTTGTTGGTTGTTGCATCTTGACAAAACAAAAAGAAATATATCAGGTCAAACTCTTTTAAAAAAAGTGTTTTACGGCGCTCGCAACTGCATAATATGGTCATAATATGAGCGCGCGGGACACATTAAACATTTTCAGTTGATAGGAAATTTTGAATTTTGCCCGGGTGGCGACCGAAGCCTACTGCTATCGATTTTAGACCACCAATGGATCTTTAACGTGCGCAACTTGCACACGGGACCTCCGAGATTTTTCGCCCTTGTCCGAGAAGTTCAGGGGAGTGGCTGAAAGACAGCAGAAGATGGAGCCAAAGAGTATCTGTGGAAAGGCTTCAGAAAGAGTCAAGAGCCCAGAGGAAGGGGCAAAGCGAGGTGAGGAGGTGGGAGCAGAAGTGGAGACGAAAGCAGACTACAGAAAAAGGCTAGAGAATAGGAAAGGAGGTGAAAGGGGACAATTTCAGAGAAGAAAATGAACTGTTTCTGTCGCTACTCGAATTTGAACCCATGACATTTGAATGAGAGGCGAACACATTAACCTCCATGCCACGAGAGCCCCCCCCCCGGTCTATCTCTGAGAGTGTAATAACCGACAATACAACTTTATACCGAAATTCGGATGACAAAATAACTGTTTTCAGCTTCACAGATTACTACTATGCTTGGCTAGAGTCTAGTCAGTTTAAAGTTGCTTGTAAAATTGTACATTCGTACTTTCGGTTTGTAGAACCACGTTCTTTGTAGGTTGTTACAATTAGAAAAACACCCACAAAAATAGATTATAACTATCTCTAAGAGTGTACCAACCCACATAAAAATCTTTATAGTGAAATTGGACCACACAAGGGCTGTCTTCAGCTTCACAGATCACTACTATAAAAAATAGGCTTGCCAGTGCAGTGCAAAGTTGATTGTAAAATTGCAGATTCAGCTTGCAAAACAAAGTCCATTGTTGGTTGATACAACTAGACAAATACAAAAATTAATAGATTTTGTTTGACCCTGAGAGTGTAAGCACTGACAAAACAACGTTATTAAGCTGGATGTTAAAAAAAAGTCTTTTTCCAACTTCAGAAGTCACTAGAGTACTAGGCTTTGATAGAGTCTAGTCAGTACAAGGTTGCTTAATTATGCATTTGCAGATTGGGTTATTTATTGTTATAACTAGACAAATAAAAAAAACCCGAAAAAAACGACAAACGAATTACAATTTTCTAAAGAAATTGGAGGAAGAAAAAAAAGGCACTTTCCAATTTTGCTGATCACTGCAAGGCTTGGCTAAGCCTAGTCAATACAAAGCTGCTAGTAAAAAAAAATAGATTCCGTTTGTAAAATAAAGTTCTTTTGGTGGTTATAACTAGACAAACTCAAATTAATGCAAATAGATTATTATGTCTATTTCTGAGAGTGTAACTACGGAAGTGCTTTCTAAAAAGAAGGATGGCATAAAAGGCTTTTTCCAGCTTTACACGTCACTGACAGGCTTTGGCTAGAATCTAGTCAGTGAAAAGTTATTTGTATGATTGTTTATTCAGTTAGTAAAACAAAATTCTTCGGTAGTTGTTACAATTAGACAAACCTTGGAAAGTCTGGCGTGGCAAAATTGTGTGAAATCAAAGAAACTTAATATGTGTTTGCGCGTGTATTGGGGTATATCAATTTTAGTAGAATGGACATGTGTTCTATATAAAATGAATGGTGATTTTTTTCTCAGCAATATACAATAATTTATTATGATAACTTCAAACAGATTGGAAAAGAAAGCCATCGAAAATACCTCCTAAATGTGCTTATTAGTATTGTGTGTTATTATTTGGACACAAATATCCTGTCTTTTCATCCCAAAGAGTTGCAAACAAAGGGTCTGAAGTCTGAAGTAGAATCAAAGTCGCGTTTATTTAAGAATTTCAGATAGCTGAAATTAGAAGTATGATTG
>NW_004797466.1:320461-322221 GCF_000002075.1 Aplysia californica | reverse complement strand
TATCATGTTAAGCGCATAGAGCATTGCATAAGTGGATATGCGCTATATAAATGCAATCCATTATTATTATTATTATTATTATTACCAGGTAATTTAAAAGGCAGGACCTCCGAATTCAATGTCCATCTCCGAAAGGACCAAGCCGAATGGAAAATCGTGAAAAGTGCCTTTCCCAAGGACACAACGTCGGTCCGAGCTGAAGCTCGAATCCCCGAACTCGCAAACTCATGATTATGAGTCCGGTAGCCTACCGATGGGATTGGAGGGGAGGGGGGAGGGGGGAGGGGAGGGAGGAGGGATGGAGACTTTTTGGTAAACAAATCGTTATTATTTTTAATTTCCCAATTCAACTCTTTCCTACAACGTAACCTATGACCGTGTATTGATCTGTCTGCCCGCAAAGAGGTTACATTATAAGGTAATTATAGTACGAGAGTTTGTTGCTTGTATCAGACAAGGATACAGGACAAAGAGGGGGGGGGGGGGGTTGCCCTCAACGGCGAGAACCTACCAAAATAAAAATCTCATCCCCCCTCCCTGGTCTCCTCGATCTCTTGTACACAAAAATATATACGGCATATGCAACTCCACACTGATTCTACATTTCTGTAGCTCGTAGATATCCTCCCAAGATCGTCTTGTTGTCTTCACATAGGTATTGAATAGTAATAAGCCGTCTGGTTGTTCTGTGCCCTCAACGCTCAGCGGTCCTTAGCGTTTAAACGCAGCCCCGTTCGTTTACCTGGGTATTGTCACTGCCACGAGCTCTGGCACTATAGTAATCTCGTAATAACCGCTTTGGTCTGCCTGGGGAACTGTTTACTCATTTGTGTCAATGCGCGACTAGTGCTGACAGAACTTGGCATTAATAGTTTGGTTTGAGAAATCCGAGATCGGTAATAAGCTAGACGGTCAGAGATAGTGTAAGAACGTGTAGGTAATAGGCGTAAGGCAAAGTTTGGAGGAGCCTGTTGACTTGGATAAAAATGAAAGTACACGGGGAAGGGGAGGATTGAGGAGAGATAGATAGATAGATAGATAGATAGATAGATAGATAGATAGATAGATAGATAGATAGATAGATAGATAGATAGATAGATTGATAGATAGATTGATACATAGATAGATAGATAGATAGATAGATAGATAGATAGATAGATAGATAGATAGATAGATAGATAGATAGAAAGAGAGAGAGAGAGAGAGAGAGAGAGAGAGAGAGAGAGAGAGAGAGAGAGAGAGAGAGAGAGAGAGAGGTCCATACACCGGATCACAGCAACACATGCTTTACAGTAATCAAGCCTACAAATTGTTCACTTTTAGACAGTGACACCACGCTGCCCCAACATTTCAGTGTGAGCACTAAGATGTTTACTGTATGTATGTTCGTTCGTTTGTTTGTTTATTTTTGTTCTTTTGTTTTTCTTTTCTGAAAACCGTCTAGACGTCACAACATGAGACCTGGAAATTCTTCACCCGTTTGTTGGACCGTTTTTCGCAGGTATGCGTTAAAGTGTGGTGTTGATCAGAGTAGGTCAATTTTCATTATGTTTCCTTAATAGGTTTTTGGATTCTGTTCGTCAACCAACTTTTACTTTAAGACCCACAAGCAAAGAAATGACAAGATAAAACAGAGCAATTCATTTTTCTCTTCTTATCCCGTTTTAACCGCGGATTGGCGAAAGTGAACAAGCTTTAGTCTGGAATCGTGCATTAAAAGAAATTTGAAAAGAGAGAACAGGACGCATGTAGAGGAGAGA
>NW_004797466.1:307961-315461 GCF_000002075.1 Aplysia californica | reverse complement strand
ACAAGTTTCCCGCAAATGTACCTAAAAGGGACCTTCCTGGTGTTTTTGGTCAATACTTAACAAGATATCCACGATTGGGACAAAAATTGACATGACTCCCCATAAAAAAACATGTTTTGAAATATTCTCTAGGGTAATCTTTAATGAATTTGTATGTGTAACACAAAAAGATGTTAGATCAATCATAA
The DNA here is from genome assembly GCF_000002075.1 of Aplysia californica. Taxonomy (NCBI): domain Eukaryota; kingdom Metazoa; phylum Mollusca; class Gastropoda; order Aplysiida; family Aplysiidae; genus Aplysia; species Aplysia californica. The sequence continues at coordinate 315,273 of NW_004797466.1, read as the reverse complement.
TGTCATCATTAAAGAAAAAGAAGAGGGATCACATTACTCCCATGTTCAGAACGTTGCAGTGGTTCCCGGTGTCAGCTAGAATGTCGTATAAAATTGCAATACTATATCATAAATGTGTCAATAACAAAGCTCCCTCATATCTTAGTGATCGCATACACACTTATGTTCCATCTAGATCCCTAAGATCAGGCGATCGGTATCTTTTAAGAGTTCCTAGAAAAGGAGGTAAAACATTAGCTGAAAGATCGTTTGCCTACCTTGCTATATCAGTTTGGAACTCTCTTCCCCAACCCTTGAGACATACAACATCTGAGTCTAAATTTAAAACAATAATATCTTTAAATTCACATTTAATTACATCGTTTTTATATCTGTAGATTCATATTCCACACAATGTTAAGTAAATGACTATGTATCCATTTATGTGTTTTTCGAATTGCATTGTGTATATTATTTTATCATGTATTTGCATGTGGTCATTTCGTAACGATGTGTAAGCGTGCGCGTGTGATAAGCACGTAATTGTGTGTATATGTGTGTATATGTGTGTATATGTGTGTGTGAGTGTGTGTGTGTGTGTGTGTTTGTGTGTGTGTGTGTGTGTGTGTGTGTGTGTGTGCGCGCGTGCGTCTATTTGGCAAGCAGGTGTGTGCACGTGTGTGCGTGTAATGTGTGCGTCAGTGTGTATGTGTGTATGTGTGTTTGTGTGTGTGTATGTGTGTGTGTGTGTGTGTGTGTGTGTGTGTGTGTGTGTGTGCGTGCGTGCGTGTGTGAATATTGTTCGTACATGTATTTATGTAAAGCGCCTAGAGCTGTGTTCACATAGAGCTATAGAAATTATCTACATTAATGGTATTATTATTAGGATTAGTTTTGTTCAAATTTTGCGGTCGGTCGTTACACTTTCAGTTTTGGTTATAATCTATTAGATTTTGTGAATGCGTTGTTGTAACAATCGACACTTTATTATGTTTGACAACAATCTATGCAAAACTCTGTGCCAACCTAAAAGTGCTCTGAAAAGCTCCAAAATCTTTATTTCTTTGTCCTCCTACTATTTATGGAACTAGTGCGGTCGGTCTTTGCATCTCAGTTTTGGTTATAATCTATTAGTTTTTATGCATGCTTAGTTATAACCATCAACACATTATTGTGATTTACCACTGGTGATAGCTTTCCATAGGCATCTGTGCACGACTGAATTATATGCAAGCCTAGATGTGTCTTTAAAATGTGGAATCATCTGGTTTTCTTTATCCTTCATTTTTTTAAGTACCCTGTGAGGTCGGTCATTGCCCTTTCAGTTTTGGTTATAATCAATTAATTATTGTGCATGCATAGTTGTAACAAACAACACTTTATTTTTTTTACAACATGTGCTAGCATTTCACAGGCTTCTTTGCCCTTCAAAACTCTATACTAACCTAGACGTGTTCTGAAAAGCTCTAAAGATCTTATTACTTTGTCCTCCTACAGTTTATGTAATTAGTGCGGTCGGCCGTTTCATCTCCATTTTGATTATAATCTATTAGTTCTTGTGCATGCCTACATATAACAACAAACACATAATGTTGTGATTAACAACAGGAGATAGCTTTACAAAGGCCTGTGTGCACGACTAAATTCTACGCAAGGCTTAATGTGTGGAATTATCTTTTTTTCTTTATCCTCCTACTGTTTTGTGTCGCCTGCTCGGTCGGTCGTCACACTCTCCGTATTGGTTATAATTAATTAGTCTGTGTGCATGCATAGTTGTAAAAACCAACACTCTATTGTGTTTAACAACAGGTTCTAGTATTTCACAGGCTTCTTTGCACAGCAAAATTTCTATGCCAACCTAAATATGTTCTGAAATCAGCTTTGTCCTCCTACTGCTTTGTGTAAGTTTTGCGGTCGGTCGTTACACTCTCAGTATTGGTTATAAGCTATTAGTTTTTTATGCGTGCCAAGTTTTAACAAGCTACACATTAATGTAATTTACCACAGGAGATAGCTTTTCATAGACTTATGTGCACAACTAAACTTTTCGGGGACCTAGATGTGTACTATAAAGGTGGAATCATCTTTTTTTTTTCTTTACCCTCATATTGTTTTGTGTAACGTGTGCGGTCGGTCGTTTGACTCTCACTATTGGTTATAATCTATTAATTTTTGTGCATGCCTAGTAATAACTGCCAACACGTTATAGTGATTTTCTGTGCGCGAATAAACTCTTAAGAAACCTAGATGTGTTATGAAACGGTGGAATAATCTTTTCTTCATTTTCCTCCTATTGTTTTGTGTAATTTGTGCGCCTGTCGTTACAGTCTTAGTATTGGCTATAACCTATTAGTTTTGTTCATGCCAAGTTGTAACAACAAACACATAATTGTGAATTAATACAGATGTATTGCTTTGCACAGGCTTCTCTTCCCGGCAAAACTCTATAGTAACTCAAATGTGTCCTGAAAAGTAGGAAACATATTTTTTTTGGTACTCCTACTGTTAATGTAACGTGTGCGGTCGGTCGTTACGCACCCAGTAGTGGTTATAGTCTATTAGTTTTTGTGCATGTAAAATTGTAACAACCAACACATAATTGTGAATTACAAAGGTGATAGCTTTTTATAAGCTTCTTTACACGATTTAACTCTACGCAAGCCTAGATGTCTTCTAAAGATGTGGAATCATCTTTTTTTCTTAATCCTCCTACAGTTTTAGTACCTTGTTACACTTTCAGTATTGGTTATATTTTACTAGTTTTTGCGCATGCCTAGTTGTAACAATCTACACTTTATCGTGTTTAACAACAGGTGCTAGCATTTCACAGGCTTCTTTGCCCGTCAAAACTATATACCAACCTAAATGCGTTCTGAAAAACTTTCAACGTCTTTTTTTCTTTGTCCTCCTGTAACTGATGCAGTCGGTCCTTACACTCTCAGTATTGGTTATAATCTTTTAGTTTTTATGCATGCCCAGTTTTAACAACCAACACATTAATGTGATTTACCACAGGAGATAGCTTTTCATAAGCTTCTATGCACAAATAAACTCTTCGGGGGCCTAGATGTGTTCTAAACAGGTTGAACCATCTTTTTTCTTTGTCCTCATACTGTTTTGTGTAACTTGTGAGGTCCGTCGTTAAACTCTCAGTATTGTTTATAATGCATTAGTTCTTGTGCATGCCTAGTAATAACAACCAACACATAATTGTGATTTTCCACAGAATATAGTTTTTCATAGGCTTCTGTGCACGAATAAACTCTTACAAACCGTGGTGTGTTATAAAAAGGTGGAATCATCTCTTTTTTTCTTTATTCTCCAACTGTTTTGTGTAACTTGTGCGGTCGGTCGTTACACTCTAAGTATTGGTTATAGTTGGTTAGTTTTTGTCCATACCTAATTGTAACAATCAACACTTTATTGTGTTTAACAACAAGTGTTAGCATTTCACAGGCTTCTTTGCCCAGCAAAATTCTATACAATCCTAAATGTGTTCTGAAAAATTGGCAACATCTTCATTTCTTTGTCCTCCTGCTGTTTATTCAACTAGTGAGGTCGGTCAATACACTCTCAGTTTAGGCTATAACTATTAGTTATGCATGCCTAGTCTTAGTTTAGTTTTAATAAGGTTTTACGGTGCTCACAACTGCATAAGGTCATGTGGGCGGCAAGGGGTGGATGTCAATAGAGACGTCCAAACGGGGAATTAAACTTACTCTGCTCACCTCTCTAGCCTCAACAGTACAAAGTCTTTTTCGACTATCAAGGCACCCCGGAAATAGCAGTTCACAAGAAAGTAACAAAAATACAAAAGAAGTAGAGGAAAAATGACGATAGTAAAGATGAGGGGAAAAAAGCAGCAGTCTCCCCTATATTGTTCCAGCACTGTAAGAGCATGACATTGATAGATCAACCTATTTACAATTCTGCTGTGCACAAGAACATGTTAATATTCCCCATTTGGGAATGGTCTAAAGACAACTTCAGTCAGTAGCAGTGCCCTGGGTTGTGTGTGTGGGGGGGGGGGGGGTGTGCCTAGTTTAAACAACCAACACATTGATGACAGGACATAATTTTCTTATTTACAGCTAAATTATAAATCAGTTCGGTCAATTTTTGGGTCGGTCGTTACACTTTCAGTAATGGATGTATTATGGGTTTTTTTGGTCAGTTCCAGGGTGTAGTAAACAACGAATAACCTTATTCTAGAACTTTTATTTCGTCATAGCTGGGGAAATTGGTCTTACGTCTATTTTGAGTCAGTCGTTACATTTTCAGTAATGGATGAAATATATTTTTTTCTGTCAATGCATGCTGTAGTAGACAAGAAATAGATTTATTCTAGAACTTTCTTTGCCCCTTTAGAAAGTTGTTTTAAATTCCATATCTGTAATTTTTTGTGTCGGTCGTTACTTTCAGTAATGGATGTAATGTGTATATTTTCGTTTGTGCCAAACTGTAATAAACAACGAATTACTTTATTCTTGACGTTAATTTGTATCTTGCCAGATGGAAAAAAATCTTTTTTTTTCATCCAAATCACTTATATGTATGTCTATTTTTGGTTAGGTCAATACACTTTCTGTAATGGATGTAATATAAATTTTTTGTCTGTGCCAGGCTGTAGTAAACACCAAATAACATTATTTTAGAACTTGATTTTCATCATAGCTGGTGAAATCGGTCTTTAAAAAAAATCACATATCTATTTTGAGTCAGTCGTTACACTTTCAATAAAGGATGTAATGTATATATACGCTGTCCGAGAGATTTTTGGGAGTATCGCTAACCCCAGATGGGTAATAAATTCATGCGGCAACCACTGTGTTCTGTACTCAGCACCACGACTACAAACCCAAAATGGCTCAGTCTCATCGTATTTAGAACTCGACAAAGCAAGAGAACTGCTCTCGTGCAGTACTGCTACTTTATCTTGCCTTTGATCATAGTCGTTTGTTCAGTTTCTGGCAAAGCGGGTTTGATAATGTTGCCCAACTACTATCACTGTGCACGCCTGTCATAAGGTTGGGGGATGGGTGGGTTAATATTCTTGATAGAGCATGGCTCATTTATTTTATGGTTTCTTACTTGAAAACTTCTGAAGGCAACACTGAAGTGTCAAATGGCGTCAATTATCAATTAATCAAAAGCATCATACGTTTGGTGGCGGATAAACTGAAGTCACTTTCACACGACATAACGATTCGCACGGAAATATTGGGTAGCTGGGAAGTGGTGCGTAAATATAATAGTTGTAAGGCTGCTTTACGTATTCTTGTGGTACTTGAAGCGTGGCCATAAATAGTTCCTTTGGGGGATTTGGAGCTCCAAGCTGCTTTCTAATAAGACTGTGCATAATATGCATACATTTGAAGGGTAATATCTACTCGAACTGGACAAACTCGAAACCTGTTTAGGATATCATGATATTTAATCCTGAACTGGGTGTAGGACCGAGGGAGGGTATTTATTGTTTGTTTGTTTTGTTTGTTTGTTTGTTTGTTATCTCGATGGGGATGGCAGTTGGTGCGGAGGAGGGGCGGTAACTTTCGGATTTGCATTTTCTCAGAATTTACCCTTATCATATTTATCTCTACAGCAAGAAATAGCAACAGGCCGTTTGGAGGGTGGAGAATTTATAGTGGTTTCCCGTGCCTAATGAATTTTGGGAAAGTCAAACTAAGGCTTGTCTGCTGGGGCACACCACTGAAAGTGGCACTTAGGGATATTTCTGTGGCATTTCTCTTAATCAACTGCTGAACAGTCCCCCCCCCCTTCTGAACCATTTTCGCTGTTTGTCCTCATTGACCACAACCGCACCCACATGACTCAGGAAACAGGTTTTCAATTTCGTTCCTCCATCTATCATCTGAACGAGATTCTCATATTATTTCCACTTGCATATGTCAACAGAATCAGTGCTACTTTCAATAAGTTTTTCTTCACTATGCATATGCACATTAAGCTCATACAATACTTCATTAGCTATGTAGGTGTTCTTTCCTTACTTAGTCTCGCCCTGTCGGCATACAAGACAGAGAACAGCTGACGCCACACTTATCAGTTATCTGCCCCTAGCCACTTCCTCTGGCCTTGGCACATCTGGGCCCTCGGTGGTTGCCTCATCCATGATTGTGCTTCTATAACCCCCAGGCAGTCTACCTTTTAATCTTTTTCCTTTTAGTCTCTAGTACCATATTTGATAGGGCAATCCTGTCTGTGGCATTATAAAAATATGTCCTAAATAGATTCATCTTTTCTTTGACATCGTTCAAAGTATAACAGATATACCGGTACTGCATTCTTTTTACCGTCCATAAGCGTTTAGTCAGACATCCAAGAATCTCTAGGACAGTCTGTATCCGGCGTCGATTGGAACACACAGAGCACTCACACACAAATTAACCACCCGTCAGTTTGTCAGCAAAATGAACTCACCTCGAACGTACAATATATTATGTTTAAAGAGAGCATATCGATACACTAGCACTGATTTCTTTAAGTCGAAATTGTCCAAGAATGTCAACCGTTGTCCAGGAGAAAGGTGGTTGTTTTAGAAAGGTTGACTCATTCGACAGTGTTATAATGATATAAATTTAAAAAGCGGGAGAGGGGAAATGGGAAGTGGCCGTTTGTACAGGTGATTGTCTTGAACAGGTGGCCGTTACAGCAGGTTCGAGTATAATTATCCTCATGACCTGGCTCACGCTGAATCGGGTCCAGGCCACCTGGTAACTGACTATAAGAACTCATTTGATATGCCCTTTTCTTCATAAAATAATATACAGCACTATCTTTAGTTTTACATTCAGCCATTACTAAAATATGTAGGCCCTTACAGACTGAAAAATACTCAAGATTCAACCTCTCTACTTTACACCTTCTCAAATGAATGTCTCATTACAAAATTTCATCATCATCATCATCATCATCATCATCATCATCATCATCATCATCATCATCATCATCATCATCATCATCATCTCAGCAACATACATCGGCCATCATAATTTAACAGTAATTTCTTTGTTCGGGTACTAAAAAACAAAAACAAAAACAAAACAAAGAAGAAAAGGAAATAGATAAAACAAAGAAGAAAAGGAAATAGATAAAACTATATTATTATCCTGGTCTTTCTCCGTCACCTGTCTCTCCGTCACTTGTCTCTCGGAGGCAGGACCTCTGAATTCAATGTCCATCTCCGAAAGGTCCCAAGGACACAACGTCGGTCCGAGCTGAAGCTCGAATCCCAGAACTCGCACGAGTCCGGTAGCCTACCGATGACTTTGGAGAGAGAGAGAGAGAGAGAGAGAGAGAGAGAGAGAGAGAG
>NW_004797466.1:285848-306674 GCF_000002075.1 Aplysia californica | reverse complement strand
GAGAGAGAGAGAGAGAGAGAGAGAGAGAGAGAGAGAGAGAGAGAGAGAAATAAGACAACAAACGTAATATTTTTGGGGAATCACTGTATGAGGGCGGCTGGTAAAGAATGGGGTATTGTGAGGGGGGATGGAGGAGGAGGGGGAGGGGAGAGGGGGAAGGAGGCGGATGTCCCGCTTTATGATAGGAATTGTGTAAGAGTAAATTAGATGAAATATTTTTCACATTAAAGTCTCGTAACCAAGAGTGTTATAATAAATTAGTAAAAAAATTTACAGAGTCCAGAAAAGCACGTTTCATTTGCATAAATTTACTTTCAAGTTAGTTTTTTTTTTAACGCATGGTAGCATGACGGCAGGCCAGATGAACTGACTTCGCAGGTAGTTGTTCTGTGACTCCTGCTCTTGGGCGTGAATCGTTATTTCTTTTACCGACGGAGCGTCACTCTTGATTTTATAAATTGTACTTTTGACATCGACGAGGGGGCTTTCGTGATCAAGAGGTACGGTGTTCACCTCTTATTCAATAGGTCCCATGTTCAAAACCTGGGAGCGACGGAATATTTTCAGCGCTAAAAGTTTCTCCTTTCACATTTCCGTAGTCGTCTGTAATCTGCTTTCGTCTCCACTTTCTGCCCCAACCCCCTTTGCCCCCCTTCTCGGGGCTCCTGGCTCTTTCTGCTGCCTTTCTATTCTTACTCCTTGGCTCTTTCTTATTGCTGTCTTTAAGCCACACCCCCTGATCTTTGGGTAGGTAAGATCTAACACCTAGCCTTCTCAGATAAGGGTGAAATATCTCAGAGGTCCCGTGTGCAAGTTGCGCACGTAAAAGTTCCCTTGGTGGTCCTAAAATCGAAAAGATTAGGCTTCGGTCGCCACCCGGGCAAAATTCAACATTAATTCCTACCAAACTGAAATTGCGTAATGTGTCCCGCGCGCTCATATGACCTTTTGCAGTTGCGAATGCCGTAAAACACTTACCAGAAAAAAGGCAATGACGCTGTCAACTTTTACATAATGATTTTGGAACCAGTGTCCAATAAGCATAATAATATTACAGAGACACCGAGGACCAAGCTGGTGATTGATTCCCCTAGGCCCTGTGAGTTCACCTTCGAAAGAACTTATTTCTGTTCCAACAGGGCGTTGAGTTGAAGCAAGACAACCAACAACAAAATTTCACAACATTTACTCGTAAGTAATGTCAACTTCAGATAAAGCCAGTGAATTGGGCTTGACTACAAAAACGCTGGTGTTTCCAATGGGAATGCTTTCGGGGATTTTAAGGGTCTTCTGCGTCGTGCCAGATATTGTGGTCTGAAAAAAGAATAGGAATCTTGTTGTAGAAACAGGGTGAAAAGAAGTTAGAATACTGCTGCTGATGCTATTTTGTTGTTGTTGTTGTTGTTGTTGTTGTTGTTGTTGTTGTTGTTGTTGTTGTTGTTGTTGTAGTTGTTTTTTGTTGTTGTTGTTGTTGTTGTTGTTGTTGTTGTTGTTGAGGTTGTTGGTCATATAATTGTATGTCTATACATACACACTCATATACAGGTATAAAGGAAAGAAGGATAAAAAGAAACCCGCTGGGAAGTCTTTTCCTCATCTAGCTCAATCTATGTGGAACCCTCTCACAGAACAGTTGAAAGATGCGCCGTCGGCAGTAAAAATTAAGATTCATTTTTAAACATACCTCATAAAATGCCATCTTTATAGCTAGTCCTTCTCATTCAAAGTACTTCTCTTTTCATAATATGCTGCGCATACAGTTATCGATTGTGCTGGAATAGTATGAACGTCCGCTTAGGTTAGAGTTGATTTAGAAAGCGTATGCATGTTCATGTACATGTATAGCATGTTCATGTACATGTATATTGTGTTAACTTTACAAGTTCTTGAAATCAAGCAGTCGTCGTTTGGAAAAGTGGTTTTATTCAAAGGTGCAAGTTTTCAAATATTTTGAAAAATTGTTGTGAATGAGCTCATATTTTTTATATAAAGAACGAAATGAAAACAACATTAAAATATTAAGAGTGATTGGGCAGCCGTTATCTATTTATTGAAATGACCTGGAGCAACATATACCAGGACTGCTTAATGTATTTTAAATTTATAGATTGTAATGCCATCAGAGAGAAAAAATATTGCAAAACAAAACAAAACAAAAACAATATAAAACAATCTTGTATTTTCCCTTATATGCGGGGGTGGGGGGGGTTGTAAAAGAGGGGGGGCGCTATAATATTGGTGGGCGCGCGAGAAGAGTCTATATTCTCCTCTCAAAAATTAAAATATCCGGAGCCCCACAAAACAATTATCAAATCAATATCACAAAAATAGCTGGCGTAAGTTTTACTTTATCGCGCGCGCAAAAAATAAAAATAATAAAGAAATGTTTCACACCACCTGGAGAAACATTAAAGATTAAAGCCACAGCGGTGCGCGCACTTAATACACACATATACATTATATATATATATATATATATATATATATATATATATATATATATATAGATATATATATATATATATATATACATATATATATTTATATTTATGCATATATATATATTTATATATATATATATATATATAATTTAAATACATGTATATTACATATTGTAGCGACAGCATACATACAGGCTTACGCACACACACATACACACACACACACACACACACACACACACACACACACACGCACACACACACGCACACACACACACACACACACACACACACACACATACGTACAAATAGTATCTACACACACAACGACATCGGGCTAACTGCTAAGTTGGTATCACCGGGGAGTGAGTCATCGCTCACTGTTGTAAGTGTGTTGTCTTTTTCATTCTATTCCTTCATTACAGCTTTGTCTTACGATGTAGAAAGTTATGTTGGTGTTATTTCCTTCGCTCTACAATATATACATGCATATATATCTATAAATATATACACACACTGAAAGATATGCATGCCGAAAGACTGAGCGCACTCAAGAGCTATTGCCAATTCAACGCTGAAAGTAGACTGGAAGCTGATTAAGGTAGGGTGTCCACCAAAGCAGAACGGTCCTATTTTTTATCTGTTCGTATCCGGTATTCCCGAACAAGACAAAGGTTTAGGAACCCAAGAAGGGACTATCAATCCATGGATTGTTTTTGAAAAAGTATAATTGTTAATGTGTTTTTAAACAAGAGGTTTACGCGTAGACTCTCTTGATTTTGAGGAACTCATTACAAAAATAACATTAGATTTTTCATAGGAACTTATAATAAAAACTTCTTTTTTATCCCTGACTAGATTTAGGCCTATGCTGTCGTAAGCAGACAACACGCCTTTTTTCATTTTGGCGCCATTTTTTTTTTTTTTTTTTTTTTTGCTTTGCTAAATTGAAAGACTGATCAGTTACCCAATTTGTTTGAGGAAAACAAATCAAAATGAAACTGTGACTATTTTTTAAATATATCAAAATTCGAATTTCGGAGTGACTCTATTTTCAAATCATTACGCTGACAGCGCAGCTTACGGCAGTGTGGCTGATAAGTCACCACGCGACGAGACTAAGCGGCATTCCAACCGACCCATCTTTTTTCAGGAAGAGGACTTGTAGTTTTAGTGGACACATATACATACAAGAGGAATTCTCACTAATTGCTGAGGAAACAAAACGGTGCTCTACTTCATCTACTGTTCCCAAATGATGGGCGACTTTTTGGTTGGTTAGTTTCTGGTTTGATGGATAGGGGACTATCGTTGTGCTTTCCAGAAGACACCGTGAGGCTAAAATCCTGGATATAAAATCGAGGAGAGTAAAAGCTTCCAGAGACTGAACATTCCAAGCCAATAGCTGTAAAAGTTGTTGGGTTGTTGTTGTTTTTTGGTGACATTTCACAACTTCCAACACTTTAATTTTTTAATCCACCCTCGTATCACTGTTGAAACACCGTTTGTAGGAAGATAGAGTGATGTCATCAGGAATATCCCCATTTTAAAACAAAATTGTTGGAAAAGAGTACTCACCGAAAATGTTTGGTCATGTTTATGTATGTGAATACATAGGTCTACCAAGTTATTTATATCATCGAAAGGAAAATCCATTTCTTGTGAGAATGATAATTCCTCTTCCCCAGGTTGTCTTGTTGAAAATGTGAGTTTCTCGCCAGAATTAGATTGTCTGGCCCTGCCTGGAATGAAAATCAGCCCGTCTGTTGTTACGCCATAGAATTTCACGATCATCCTGAAATAATTCCAGATGACGAAGAACTTTACAACTTTGAGGAAGCAGTTGCGCGTTGTTTAGTGCGTGTTTTTTTGTTGTCGTTGTTGTCGTTGTTATGCTGTTTTTGTTGCTGTTGCTGTTGTTGTTGTCGCTGTTGTCGTTGTTGTTTTTGTTGCTGTAGTTGTTGTTGTTGTTACTGTTACTGCTGTTGTTGCTGTTGTTGCTGTTGTTGTTGTCTTTGTTCTCATTGTTGTTGATGTTGTTGTTTTTTGTTGTCGTTTTTTTTTTGTTCTTGTTGGTAGTAGTAGTAGTGGTGATGTGGTGATGGTCGTGTTGTTGTTGTTGTTGTTGTTGTTGTTGTTTCTGCGGTAATCGTTTCTAAGCTGTTTTACCATACATTGCGAGTGCAAAGAGGCCTTCTACTGGTTTCTCTTAAAATAATTATTTCCTCCCCTCCGCCCGTCGTACAGGCAGGCAGCCGTCTTATGACAGAAAAAAGTATATGCTGAAAATGAAACTTTGCAAGAAAGGCAAAAAATTAACTTTTTGTGTGTTTCAAAATAACTGAAATTTATTCGATCTGATTTGTCTATGTCAATATCCATTGGCCAGCCTAACCCTTGTCTGATTTGCTGAGGTATACAGTAAATAGTTATGGGGTAAATGATTACAATTTCTCTTTTCATAACAATATCGATATGTAATTAGGCCACAACGCATATTTTCAAAAGTCCAAAATTTCCTAAACTTTAATTGTACAGCCATAAAACCAAGATAGAAAGACGCGCCATGAAAAGGGCTCTCTCCCCTGTAATAAAAACGCTACTTGACTCAATTACCCATATGTGAGGCATCTTGGTGAAATCAGGCGCTCGTCAAAATTTAAAAAATCGAGAAATCGGCATTTTTCGGCCAGTTTGGACATTTTTTCGAATTTTTGTTTTATGACTCAACATCTTGTATGTCCTTTCAAAAACACTTTTATCTGTGGATTTTATTGAAAAACGTTGATTAAGGGTTAAAAAATTTTTAATTTGCAGTTTCCAAAGACTCTTAAGCTATGTAAGTCACCAAACTTTGGCGACATTTTCTCTCTAATTTTTATTCTAAAACCAAGTGACCCCACCTCCTTCAATCGCAAAAATCGCGACTTTCATTCCAGATAAATGGACGTTTATCTCTTCGAAAGCAGGGGGCAAATGAATTACCTTTAAGATAATATCAATAGCTCCACATGCCTGAAAATTGATGAGCGCCTGATTCCACTACGTCGTGACACACACACATTATATATAAATTTTTTTTCATAAGGCGGTAGAGGGGACTAAGAGCACCGCCCTCCTACATTGTATCGAGCGGGGAGGTTGGAGGGCGCCACTGGTATGTCCTACTACTTCGGTGTCTGTCTTAATTTTCCCCAGAACCAAATGATCATTGTTATGTGGAGGTGTTTCTTTTCACTTAAAGAAAAACACATTTTTTGAAAACCCCTACATTGTGACAACAAGGGCAGGGAGAACATCAGCAATAGAAAAGCGGGTTACATATGAACGAGTTCATGATCATGACTTATAAGCACCTTCGGTCCGACATACGAAACGTTCCTTTTACACACCCTACCACCTTGTTGACGAACAGTTCTCGGTACACCGGGTAAAGCGTCGTCCCGTGCACTATCTGGGAAGGAGGGGTGGTGGATGGGGGGTGGAGAATATAAAAAAGAAAATACATTTTCATCACCAACAAGTATTGAAAGCACTAGCCAAAGAAGAATCGTGTCATGTTATAATATTATGAGGAAGTACCTTTCTGTCTTTTCCCTGTCCCGAATAGCCTTCGCATAGGCCACTCCTGTCAAGATAAACTAGAGCCCCCAGTTTGTCTTTCAGTCTGTCATTCAGTCTGTCTTTCAGTCTGTCTTTCAGTCTGTTTGTCAGTCTGTTTGTTAGTCTGTCTGTGAATCTGTCTGTCTGTCTGTCTGTCTGTCTATCTGTCTCTCCTCCCCCCTCCCACTTCTCTCCTTCTCTCTCTCTATCTCTCTCTCTCTCTCTCTCTCTCTCTCTCTCTCTCTCTCTCTCTCTCTCTTGCCAATTCCCAAGGATTTTAAGATACGGATCCTTTGAGCCTGTTGCAAATAAGATTTCTGCTTACAAAATTTATTATAGGAAGTTGTGAGAGAGAATGGTTGGTTAAGTGTGTTGCCATTATGGTGTCAATATGAAGTGAGATCATCACAAGAGGTAGCGACGTCTGCTTAAAAAGTCATGTCTCATGAGTTAATGTTTCCCATTTTCCGTTCCAAAAAGATTAAAAGTACTGTGCTGTGATTCCTATAATGAATCGTAATGCCCAAGAACAAGGTGCTACTGACAGATATTAAGGATATTGTCTCAAGAGGACTGAGCCGTCAAAGAGAATGTAACAGGAAAAAACTTTGTATGAGCAATTTCTTAGAAATGGGTGTTTTAAACTGGCATGAACAAGTGAATCGTTTAACATAAACAGTTGGTGAAAGGAGGTAAATGCGTAAGGGATGAATGAGGCATTTTCGTGGTTATTTACAATGGTGTGGCCCCCTGAAGGATCACATTACTTTCCAATTATTGTATTGGCAGGCTCTTTCATTCAATGTTATCATTAAAATGTTTACCCCCTCCCTCCTCCCTCAACCAAGCCAGAGTATACGCCTTGTATCATGTTCGGTGTGAGAGGCATACCACTATCATAATGTCTTGAACAAATTGTGCTTCTACCAATCGCCAAGTACTCATTTGTAGCTTCATGAGTTGAGTATTGAGAAACATATAAGTAGCTTACTTTTTAAGGACACAGTACCTTACCAGAAGAAGTCTTCTTTTATTAATTGATTAATCACTTAGTTTATTTACATGTATTCGTTTAATTCGATTTAGCGAATTGTTCCCGCATGTCGAAGACAGTATAATAAAAATAAGTAAGGGAGCGTCAAAAGCAGGCAAAGCGGAGCGACGACAAGCAGAGAGGAGATGGCAGGCACAAGGACGCACCGTGCACAGGGACATCTATAGACAACTTCACAGGAAAGTCAAAGAACTCATAGTCGTAGCGAAACGTTCCTTTTACAATAACATTATATCAAAGTCAAAAACATATAAAAGTCTCTTTCACCTTGTTCATTCACTTTGTGGAAAATCTAAATCTGCTTCTATTCCTTGTGCTTCTCCCACAGGAGAGTTAGCAAATAACTTTGGAACATTCTTTGCGGGGAAAAAAATGCTACAATAAAAGACACGTTAGATAAGCACAGTTCATCTGCATCTGAATCCGAGGAGTTCCACGAGGACCTCCTATGTAATTTTAAACCTGTTTCACAGGACACAGTGAAAGAGATCGTAATGTAATCACCGCCGAAGTCCTTCTGCCTTGACTCTATCCTGACACTTTTATTAGTCAACCATCTTGACGTTGTTATTGCTGTTGTAACAGCTATTATTAATGATTCACTCCTTTCAGGAACAATGCCTTCGTGTTTTAAGCACGCAGTCGTAACATCTCTACTAAAGAAGCAGTCGTTATCTCCGCATGAGTTTAAGAACTATATGCCGGTCTCTAACCTACCTTTTGTGTCTAAAATCTTACAAAAAGTTGTTCAAATTCAATTAAGAGCGCATCTTTAAGAAAATGATCTTTTAGAATGTTATCAGTCGGCCTACAGAGCATTTCATAACACAGAGACTGCATTTTAAAAAGTCCAGAATGACCTCCTTTGTGGAGCAGACAAAAGCAAAGTGTCTGTTCTTGCCTTACTCGATCTAAGTGCTGCATTTGATACCATCGATCATTCAATTTTGATCAGGAGGTTAGACCATAGCTTTGGCGAATCTGGGACTGTTCTTGAATGGTTTTTAGTTCTGTTTGTTTAATCGTACACAGTCTGTACTTGTAAATGGTGAAATGTCATCCATTTTCAGCTTGCAATTTGGCGTGCCCCAAGGGTCCGTGCTCGGACCACTCTTATGCACACATACAAAACTCTTAGATTAAATAATTAGGAAGCACATCGTTAACTACCACATGTTCGCGGACGACACTCAGCTGTACAAGTCTGTTTTACCAACACATTTCAATTGTATAGTTACCAGCATGGAAAA
Source organism: Aplysia californica (assembly GCF_000002075.1). Classification (NCBI taxonomy): domain Eukaryota; kingdom Metazoa; phylum Mollusca; class Gastropoda; order Aplysiida; family Aplysiidae; genus Aplysia; species Aplysia californica. Next base: position 298,326 of record NW_004797466.1, on the reverse strand, counting down.
ATATATTGTGAAGGTAAAAAAATGGATGATATCAAAATGAATGATGATAAGACCGAAGTTCTGTTTTGCAATGCCAAACCAGGGATATTGCTTTGCAATTTTGACCATATATGTATTGGGAATGATAACATCTTTTTCACAGATAAAGCGAAAAATCTAGGCGTTTATTTTGACTGCAAACTCTCTATTCACCATCATATAAACCATCTATGTAAGGTAATTTATTTAGAACTACACAGAATAGGACAAATGTCGACATATTTTAGAGTTGATTCCATCAAAACCCTCATCTCTTCTTTTGTCCTTTCACGTCTTGTCTACTGTAATTCTTTGTATGGAGGCCTTCCCACTGAAACTTTAAATATATTACAGCGACCCCAGAACCAAGCTGCTCGCAAAAAGAGCACATAACACCAATGCTAATTCAACTACATTGGCTCCCGGTGAAAGCACTAACTCAGTACAAAATAATTATTCTTTGTTTTAAGTGTGTCTACAACATTGCACCATCATACCTTTGTGACATGGTCTTTTTGACATATCTTTGTGACATGGTCATCGAATATATACCATCTCGGCCTTTAAAATCGACGACGAAAAGACTTTAAAGACCTGTCCAAAGTAAAAGTCAGACACTCGGAGGGAGAGCTTTTTCACTCCACGCCCCCTCCCTGTGGAAAGCTTTACCAGCTCATCTACGAGAGTCCACCACTTTATCAAAATTTAAATCAGCACTTAAAACGCATTTGCTTCAGTCCAGCTTCAATCTGTAATTTCTGACATTCCCATTACAAATATTATTATGTTCTCTCAGTATCTATTATGTTCTCTCAGTATCGTTTATTCATGTTGTTCTGTACTGTAAGAATTTATGACTGTGTGAATTCATCAATGTGTGCGAGGGTGTCTGGGTAAGCTTTGTGGGGTTGTCTTTACTCAAGGATGTACTGGGGAGAGAGAGAGAGAGAGAGAGAGAGAGAGAGAGAGAGAGAGAGAGAGAGAGAGAGAAAGAAAGAAGGAAAGAAAGAGAGAGAGAGAGAGAGAGAGAGAGAGAGAGAGAGAGAGAGAGAGAGAGAGAGAGAGAGAGAGAGAGAGAGAGAGAGAGAGAGAGAGAGAGAGAGAGAGAGAAAGAGGATTAATATTATGAGCTGTGCGCTGCATATGTTCTTTATATTATTGTACAGCGCATTGAACACTTATTTGTGGAAATGCGCTATGTAAATGTAATTTATCATTATTATTATTATTATTATTATTATTATTATTATTATTATTATTATTATTATTATTATTATTATTATTATTATTATTAAAAACATAACCAACTTACTGGCTCTGTGTAGACCCACCGAGTCTGACCACATAAAACTCCATCGGGCATGTCCCATGTAGGCAATGCAAGGCCAGCCTTGAGCTCACAACTGAAAATCGTATTAGGATAGAGAGCTGTGAAGTCTGTATCACATGAGTATGTAGCCTTTCTTGCAAATAGATCTCTTCCACTTCTCAGAAGTAAGAGCGATCCGTTTCTGATTGGTTGTTGTGGGTCGCACGACTCACAGGTTACATTTACCACTGTCCAGTTTCCGGATGAAGAGCAGGTTGAAGAGTTCAGGAATCCGATGGCAAACAGAGGGGACTCACAAGAATAAGAAGCTGTTGACTCGTACGTTGTACCTGTTATCTGCACGTTGGAGATTTCGGAAATGTTAGAATATAGTTAGATTTTGTGAAATATTTGATAGAAACAAGGCAATTTACAAAAGCCCTTAAATTAACCCAAAATTTCCAACAACTGTATTACAAAAGGTATGGCTATGAAAACTAACTTCTATCCCGTTTGCCTTTATTTTTTCCGTGAGAGCTAGATCTAGATAGATGGAGATATAGTCATGCGACAATCTTCCGTCCGCGGGAATCGGCTTTCTGCGTCTGGGCAAAGACCACACCTTTACAATAGAAACACAATGGTATTGTATTTTTTTTTTTATTGAAGGAACATTACGCACAAAGAAACAGGTACGAGACAACATCTATAATGGCATGTCTTGATTAGAAAAAACAACACAATAGTCAGAAATAACGAACACATTGTATAGGAAAAAATCTGATATCTGACTGTGGCGTTCCCCAACCATCGTGCAAATCACTGCAAACCACTTGTGACTCGAGTAAATTTATCTTCGATTCTGTAAGGTTATAGTGCAAAAAGGAGGAGGGGAAGGGGGGAATTGTCATCTAAAAGCAAAAATATCGGGACTCAATTAATGCAATTTGGAAATGGACATTACATTGAATGTCTTGCCTTTTTACACATTTTATGCGTTTAAACCCATGTCATACCACACAGCTTTTGACCATACTAAAAGAAAAGGTCAGTTCCAGCGTATTTGAAACTTCTATCAAAATCTGTTTCTTAATCAGATCAGCAACGATATCACACTTCTGAGATCAATCTTCGGCCACAACCATTAATCAAACTAAAGAAAACACAATGCCTTTTTAAAAACTCTAATCTTACACTTACATCGACCACAGCATGCTCCACAAACGGAGGCTCTCCGCAGTCTATGGGTAGACAGCCAATGATGTTCATATTCCAGCCTCCTTCGTCAACAGAGCAGGATGAAGTGTGGACAATGTTTGTCGTTCCTGGTACGACGTGACCTTCAAAACACTTATACTCAGCAACTGCACGTGTATTTGGGTTGGCCTTGTCACTGTTTTCAGCGACAGAATGATTAACAAGCTGTGCGTTTTCAAGCGCTGGAACATCAGCACAGCTAGTCCAACGACAGTAAATCCTTTCCTTTGACCACTTTTTGCTTGGTAGGCAAGTTCGAGTCTGCGATGTTCTCTTCGATACGAAGCCTGGATTACATTCATAGGTCGCTGTGGACCCTACTGTAACAGACGTCCATCTTATTGATGTGTTGGCCACTGGCGGGGGGTTTTCACAGACATCGTCGTCGCAAACCATATCAACCGGTGACCATGCCCCGTTGTCGGAACATGTCAGGAATACTGCACTCCCAACCTTTCCATTTTCACAGGCGTATCCTGCAAAATACCCACCTGAGTTGTAACCAGTAGTAATTAAAGCGCCTTTAGGCACTCGGGGAGGATGGAGACACTCAGTCGCCAAACACCTTATCGTGTCAACACCTTGCCAGTTTCCGGTTTCGCTACACTTTGCTGACCCGTTGTCGTACATAACGTAAGGTTGGTCACATGTATACGTCACTGTACTAGAAAACATAGTGTCTTCAAAGCTTTTGGTGCTCCTCGGAATGTGCGGTGGGTGGCCACAATCAACGACCGTGCAGTTAAGTACGCCGTCATCCTGGGTCTTCCATTCTCCGTCCTGGCTGCAAGTTCTAGATATGTATGTCAAGTTTGACAAAGAGATGAAACCTGGTTTGCAAGTGTAGTTGGCTTTAGAATTCAGCGTTGTGTCCGTGTAGACAATGACTGTATTTTCTTCTTCAGGGGGCGCGTTGCAGTCGATAAGTCCACATACAATATTGTCATCCGACCATGTCCCATTTTCTAAACAATGTCTGAAAAAGAAAGCGCTTGTGTAAACACATTGGTCACTCATTCTAATGTTTGGAGCTGTACAAATATTAACCTCTCTGTGTAGATGTACTTGCCTGTATTCTCTAAAACCACTACTCTGCGCATTTAATTTTTTACTAGTTTACAGGGGTATATAAGGAGATGTCTTTGCGGTGAGTTTTTTTTTAGAACGTTGTGAGGAGGGGGGTGGAATTGTTTACAAGTTTATAGTAGATAATTTGTGTTTATCTTAATAGATGTAAATACTTATGAGCTCAAGTATCATCATGGTGTGTGGGTGTTGTTGGTGTTTATCATAAGAGTGATGACATATCAAAGGTCTCAGCAAAAACTCACCTCGATAATATCGGTGGCAAATGTCATGATGGCGAGAGTAAAGATATGATTGGCAGCATAGGTTGTATTCATAGAGAAGAAAAACAATATGAGACCATGTTTCTTACTTAGTTTGGGACGTTGTTTTCATCTTGAAACCTGGATGACATTCGTAGATTGCCTCAAGTCCAACAATACCATTAATGACGCTGGCGTCGGCATTTGAGACTTCGAGAGCGGCCCCACATCTTACCGGTACACATTTCACAGGCTCTGTACTCCATCCTTCACTGGAGCATGTTTTTGTTGTAGCTTCAGGACTCTCCAGTCTGAAGCCAGTGTTGCATTGATAGCTCACAGTGTGCTGTCCATTGTTTAACGTAATTGTACGCACAGAGTACTCGACCACAGGCGCATCCCCACAGTTGATCGAGTTATTGGCGGTGTCACAAACGACTGGTGTATCGTCCCAACCATCCTCTGTACAAAGTTTGGAGTTGGAAGGAGTCGTGAGTGTTCGTCCAGGCTCACAGCTGTAGCTGACGTCATTTCCGAACAACGTTCCAGGGGTCACAATGCTCGCAACAGCGCCGTCGACTGTCGGGGGAACATCACACGTGACCATTGTGCATTTGACATCGCTACTGTCCGACCAAGACCCATCTGCCTTGCAGTCAATTGTATTGGAAGAGGAATTCAGGCGATGACCTTCTAAACAGGAGTAGCTCGCTGTGGACCCAACAGTCACGCCACTGAAGGAAACATTTGCGCCAAAGATATCAGGAGGATGTTGACACATTACTTCATCACATGCGACAGAGCTCAAGTTCCATTCACGTGCGTCATTGCAAAAAGCAACTCCTGAACCTTTTGAAAGTGTGGAAAGAAACGATTCATTCAAATACAGAGTGCTCCAAAAAATACAGTATGACTTTTTTCTGAATATCTGGTACAAAATTGGTACTAGAATGTTGTAATTGGAACAGGTATATAATTCATTCAAAAGGAATTTGTTTGGCATAAAATTCATAAAGAAGAAATTTATTTTCGAAAAAGGAAATGACTTGTTTTTTACGTGTTACGTAGAGCAAAACTATTCTGTGGAATTATTTAAGATGAATATCAGACAAATTCCTTTTGATTTCCAAATGTTGTTTGCAAATTTGAAACGCAAAACTTCAGTGTAGAAGAAACTATTTACAAACAAAGTTGTATAGGTACAGTTTTTTTATTACCCTGTATTAGCCAGTGCGCAAAGTAAAGAAGACAAAATATCCTCTTGTGAACCCTTTATAAGCATGACTGGAAAAAATTGAAGAGAAGAAAAGCCATGGAAGACAAAGCACAAACATTATGAATGGTCTGAACAGCTGGGCGACCAACAGCACAATGAACAGCATCTCATTCAAAAGAGCATCCAATGAGAGAAAGGGTGGAGAGCCATGACCGCGAATGTCTGCTTCAGACAAAACACGTGATGATAATGATGATGATGATGCTGATGATGATGATGATGATGATGATGATGATGATGATGATGATGATGATGATGATGATGATGATGATGATGATGATGATGATGATCCGTTTGCAGGCAAAAAGCTGACTAACTGTGAGTACACTTACATGATGTTGCTTTTTATGATTTCCAAAGAAAATCAGTCATTAGTATTTTTAATTCTAATTCTAATAGCAACTTTTTAAACGCCCTCATCGACACTATTTGTGGAAAAAGCTCACATCTCTGTGTGAATCGGCGAAGAACGTAACCTTTATACCACAGATTAAAAACATCTTATACATACCACTAATAAATGAGTCAGAGTACATTATAAACATACATTTGACCGTAATTCAATTACAATACGAAGTCTGTCCAAGAGGTTAGTTTCCTTGTTCCGTAAAATCAACTATTTTTCTATTTTATTTTACAGACATAAAATTATGTACATATCTGCAGAAGTATGTTTTCTTTTCAACATAATAACCTTTTATCTCAATGCACTGTTTCATCCAATGTAACCTGCGATCAAACACATTAAACATGAAAGCTTTGGCCACAGTCCTTAGAGCAGAATTTAATTTGTTTCGAGCACAATTTCTTCCTCGTCCTTACTTCACTGTCTCCCTTTGTCCTTCTTTGATTTTGGAGTAGAAACGGAAGTCGCATGGATCAAAGGAACAACTTTATAAAGATGAATCATAACAAATGGTGAAACATGGTTGTATTCATGTGACCCAGAATTTAAAAGACAATCAGGACAATGAAGAAACACAGGATCACCACGACCCACAGAAAGCTCGACGCTAGCAAAGTCTTTGAGAATGATGCACATCATGTTTTTCGATCACAAATGTGTGGTTTTAAACTGGGTGGTTCCCATTGGCACAACAGCTTATGCTTACTATTACATGATGGTTCTTAGAACAAAACTGGGACCAGCAATCAGTAGACCGGCTGGGTCTTTTTGAGCAAGGTGTTGCCTTCCAACATTACAACATGTCTGTGCACACTGCTCAAATATCACCAATCTCCTGGACTCGTGGCAGAGGGAAATTCTTGAACATCCCCGCTATGCCCAAGACTTAGCACCATGCAACTTTTATTTCGTCCTCCAAATCAAAGAACAACTAAGAGGTGGGGGCGATTTGAAGACAAAGAAGACGTGCCATGAAAATGCTCTAAGGCCTCTGGTCGAAGCGGACTTGGTCACCAAGTTGGGTGACTTGCGATGTCGGATAAAAGAGTGTACTGAGATCGACCTTTCTTATGTTGAATGGAAAACATGTTCAACATTTTTATGTTTTTAAAATAAAAATGGTTGATTTTATAGTACAGGGAAATCTACCTCTGGGACAGACTCCGTAAATGCTAAATGTATCTTTCGATTATAATTTAATTAGAGTACATGGTATACATAGCATTGATCAATGTGCCATTGGTAGAAAATAAGTTAAAGCAGACGTTAAATATAATATTCGTTGTGAATGAGTTAGAGTGCACATTAAACATACCATTCATGACAAATCCCTGTTCGCATGTGTAAAGAGCTTTGTAGTCTGGCTCCCGTCCAATGAGAGAGCTTGTAGCATTAGGGCTCTCTGGAAAAGGTCCGCATGGGACAAGAATACATTCTAGTTCCATCGATGACCACTGTCCAGTGGACAAACAGACGCGTGACGAGTTAACAGATCTGTTCCAGGCAACAGCTGATTGTGTGCATGAGTACGTAACCTGTTAAGAGACATAGTGTAGCGCGGATACATTCAGTAAAGAGACACACAGGTAGGCCTATATATGACGATACATTCCCCATCAAGTTCTATGCATGATATTTATTCTCATAAAGTTAAGTTCAAGACACTAGCACAGTAGAGTTGTATACTCTTTTTGTAGCTGTCTCCTAAAACAGGGATTTCGAAATCACGTTTCATTCACAATAAGGAAGTCACTGTGATATACGAGAGAGAGAGAGAGAGAGAGAGAGAGAGAGAGAGAGAGAGAGAGAGAGAGAACTGTTCGTGATAAGCGAAGGGTTATACGAGCGCATATAGCAGAATAAATATCAAACTCAGACTTTTAAGAAATGCAACTACTTTTAAGTTTTGTTTTCTATTTAGGTCTTACAATCGATCCAAAGGAGGTGGCTGTGTAGTTCATGGCTGTGTTGGGTGAGAAAGGCGGGTCACCACAGAAAACTGGTGAGCAGGTAACATTGCCGTCGCTCCACAACCCGTCTTCACTGCACGTCCTGGTCGCAGCTGAAGTATTGGTGCTTTTATAACCCTGTGATCATAGATAGATAGATAGATAGATAGATAGATAGATAGATAGATAGATAGATAGATAGCAATGCAGTCCCATAGACTAAGGTTTACAACTGTCTTCAACACAAAAGCTTTTTGGCCTTACCTGGATACCTACAGATGTCATATCTAGCTCCAGATTGACCAATCATTCATTGCTTACGGTCGCTAGCTGCCGTCACAGACTCGGTCATGCTTTTGCCAGTCCACGCCTTCATGTTATTGGTCGACATTGCACTTTGTCCATCCTTAGCCATTATGCCCAACGTCTTGTCTTCATAATGTTCTGGTGGAATTTTTTATTACCAAAGTACTGTATTTTTCTACTTTTCATTTTGTTAAGCAGGGTTTGTCTTGTGCGGAGAAACTGGCACACCTCATTGTTAGTCTATTTTGCCTCTTAGCTAATTCTAGCCATTCTGCGGAAACACCTCATCTTAAACACAGATACTTTGTTTTCTTTTTTTCTTGTCAAAGTCCAGGTCTCAAAACCATGCAGGAAAAAGGGGAAGATGTAATGCTGCACTTATTTCTTCCTTCAAGGTAGAGATAATGGCCTTGGGGTTAAGAGTTTGTGCGTTTGGCTGGATGTAGTTTTCTTATTTGATTGCTGTTCTTAATATTTGTTTCATTTCACTTCTGCCACCAAAAGTTGGGGAGAGAGGACACAGCATTGTCTTATTCCTCTTGCTGTCAGTAGAAATTTTATATGATTCTGTTATCTTTCCCTCAATACCTGTCTCCTCCAAACACCCAACCAGCCCCTTATGTAGAGGATTCTGTCAAAAGGTTTTGAGTAATCAATAGAGCGGGCAAAGCGATCTTTTTGGACTTTAATATTTTTCTGTACCTCTATGTTCATGCAGAAGATTCCGTTTCTGGTGCCACTTCCAGATTTGAAACCAAGCTGTTCATCTCCAAAGTTTATTGTCAAATTTGCCTTTGATTTTCTCCAAATGATACAGATAGATAGGTAGAGAGAGAGGGGGGAAAGGAGAGAAAGAGAGAGGGGGGGAAAGGAGAGAAAGAGAGAGGGAGAGAGAGAGAGAGAGAGAGAGAGAGAGAGAGAGAGAGAGAGAGAGAGAGAAAGAGAGAGAGAGAGAGAGAGAGAGAGAGAGAGAGAGAAAGAGAGAGGGGGGAGAGGGAGATAGAAACGACACACGAGCACATACATCAACTCCAATATCCCTCTCCCAGCACACAAAAAAGAAAAAAAGGAAGAAAGAAATAACTTAGAGTAGGCCTTCCTGTCCCAAATATATCACGATTGTTGGTTTACCTGGTGACACAGGTATGTGGCTGTGCTGAGATAGGCGGTGGACGGGGCGGACACAGTAGCGTGTAGCACGTCAGGCGGAGGCCCACAGTCCACGATCGTGCAGGAGAAGCCAGCTTCCTTGGTGGAGGTCCAGGTTCCGGTCTTCTGACACACTGACGTGAAGCTGGGATTTGATCCAACGAAGCCTGGAACGTTTCAGTGTAAGTTTCAATTTTCTAAATGGTTGTAATGTACTACTTATGTCACCAATCAACATCCCCCAACCGCTACCTCAGAAAAAAAGGACACAAAAATTGTTTTTTCGAGGATATGTTGGCACCGACCTGTGTGACAAGTGTGCCTTGCTTGTCCTCCCAGAGTCCTGTGAAATGTCGTGTTGTCCATGTTTGACGGGGCGTTGTCTGAGGGTCTTAGGAGCACGTCGACCTCACCATTCTGTACTGGCTCGGGATCCCCACAAGACACGACTTCACAGCTGGCCGGAGGGCTTGACCACTCACCATTTGCTTGACAAGTGATGGCCATTGACGAAGATGATGAAGCCATGCCTTCGTAGCAACGGTAGATAACCTCTGACCCGTAGTATATAGTCGTATAAATGGCCTAGGGAGTATGGAAAGGGAAATTGTAGTGAAAAACCACGGCGAAATGTGTTTGAAATTTAACTTTCTTACAGATTATATCAACTATTTCGAAAGTAATATGGCTGAATTGACGAATTCTCTCAGATGCCATTGAAGAACTGAGTAATTGTGGGTTTTTTGGGTGGGGATGGGAGGAAGGGAGGGGGGAGCAGGGTGTACGAACATTATTTTCTTGTGTACATGCATGCCTTCTTTTTTATCCAGAGTCATGGTTTGACGTCATTACAATCCTCAAAACACCAAAAATGCTGCAAAGGAAATCCACTGAATATGTTCATTTATTTAAAAGAAGTTTAATACCCCTTAGTTCCCTAAAAGAGCTGTTAAAAATGGCGTGAGAAATGAAATTCAAACTTCGATTTACAACTCACATTCCCAAACGATACTGCTTCCCATACTGACAACAGTTTTTATACTCATACGCATGTGTGTAAATAAAAAAGGACTCCCAAATAGGATGTTTATTGACAGATGATATTGTTTTGGCTCAAAAACAGGGTGGGGGGCGTGTAAGGTTACGTTTGGAATGGTGGTTGCAGAAATAGAAAGTTACATGCGTAAGGAGAAAGACTCTCGTTCTGTCATACTTATGTTCAAAAGTTCAATATGTTTGCAAGAGAGAAAAGGTGGGGGGGGGGGGGATATCACTCCAGCATATCATGCAGGTGGTTTAAAGGCTTTACTATTAGGTTATTCCTCTTTCTTTTCTTTCCGTGTGTTCCTCCTGTTTGGGTCATCTTGCGTTTCGGCATCCTGAAATATCGTTTCAGTGAATTTCTCTTTACTCAAAATGAACTTACCCTGGCACCAGATACATCAGGCGGATTCTGGCACTCCGATAGTGTACACGTCATGTCAGGAGAGCTCCAGCGACGCGTGACGCGGTCACACACAGACCTGGGATTACTGCCCGACTGGACATGGCCGTCCTCACATGTATACTGCGCCGCAGAGAAGCCGTCTGAGGCAGCGATGGCGTTGGGCACGCTTGGGGCCACGTCGTCACATTCAGACAGTGCTAAATAAATCGGGGAGAACGTGAAAACGGCTTTTTAATGTTTACTCATCTTTCTTAGTTTAAATGTGTTGAGAAGGGTTTTTGTTTAATTATTGTTGCTTGCTTTAGCCATACTCTTTGCTCAGTGGCATCGCCATCTTTAGTTTGATCATCACGTCTGTGTGCTCAATATTAATAAGTTGAATCCCATTCCTGCTTTAAAAAAGTATTCATAATGATTTTGATGATGACCACAACAATGATAATGATACTACTACTACTACTACTACTACTACTACTACTACTACTACTACTACTACTACTACTACTACTACTACTACTACGACTACTGCTACTACTTTCACTTCCACTGCCACCATTACCACAACCACTACCACTGTCACAACCACTACCACTACCACTACTATCATTACTACTACTACTACTACTACTACTACTACTACTACTACTACTACTACTACTACTACTACTACTACTACTACTACTACTACTACTACTACTACTACTACTACTACTACTACTACTACTACTAATAATAATAATAATAATTATTATTATTATTATTATTATTATAATAATGATGATGATGATGATGATGATGATGATGATGATGATGATGATGATGATGATGATGATAATAGTAGTGGTAATAATAATATATTAATAATGAGTTAGCTATAATAGTAACAATAATAACGATAATGATTGTTGTGATGGTAAAATTGTGATGATTTTATCATTATCAATATATTACAATAACAGGCATATATGGTCATATCAAGAATGATAATCTTGATGACAGTGATAATTCTTTTTGTAGATTGTGACCAAAGGTGGGAGAAGGGAGGGCGGGGGGGGGGGGTAATTTAATTGTATGCACAAAACTATCCTAATTATCATTTTTGTACAATATATATCTGGAGCTTTGTAGGCTATCTATTTCGACGTCAAAATATAATGTTTTTACGCTATGTTCTATCAAAATAAGAGAGAGAAAGAAAGTGCACTCACTTTCTACAATCCCACATCGAGGTAAGGGTCCCCGTGGCACTGCATCCTACATCAGACTCAAACCACTTAGATTTTGGTCTAAAATATGTATGGAGTTTTGAAACAGACCATGAATTTCATCAAAAGTCCTTAAATCGTGCGCAATTCCACCCCCACTCCCATCCCCTTTAGCTATACCGAGTGGAGTCCATTACTTTTAAATGCGTAATGGACCCATGTTCATGCTAAATTTGTGTTTGTTTTGTTTTGTTTTGATATGATGATAATTTGAATATCTAGGATATATAATGACATCTGATGCCAAATGTTCCACAGAAATAAAAACAAAAAATTGCAATGGCTAAGGATGGTTTCAATAAAATGAGCCCAATTCTCAAAAATAGAAACATCTCAATGACTACCAAAATGAAAGTTCTGAAATGCTATGTATGACAAACCCTTTTATATAGTTGTGGGTGTTGAACAGTCACTAAAGACAGTGAAAATAAAATAGAATCAACAGAATATTTTGCAAATTTAAAAAAATCAATTCCGGTAGTACTTGAAAAAGCCCACCTGGGCCGCTCGCTGATAAATAAATAACCACGAACGAAAAACAAATACAGTTTTTAGGGACACCTGAACAGACACAAAGGCCTTGAACATTTAGCTCTCACTGACAAAGTTAAAGGCAATCGAGGCAGCCTACTTGGAGAGTCTAAACAGATGAGTGACGGGGAAAGATCAGAGTAATGCAGCTTTTTTAAGAGCATCCGAGCAAAGGAATGAATGGAGAACCATGATCGCCGATTTTTGTCGCAGATCTGGCACTTGATGATGATGATG
>NW_004797466.1:279569-285642 GCF_000002075.1 Aplysia californica | reverse complement strand
TCTCTCTCTCACTCCCCTCTCTCTCACCTCTCCCCCTCTCTCCTCCCCCCTCTCTCTCTATCTCTCTCTTTCTCTCTCACCGGTGTCTATGATGTAATGGTTAGACGATTTCCCGTTGCACACAGAAGACCCAAGTTGATTCCTGGCTGGAGAAATTATCCATCGAGTATCTTGATCTTTCTGTTGGAACATTGTATCCCTCTCAGCTCGGGCTGGCACTGATAGCCAGAGTCGCAGTCCGCCTCCCAGATTATTTAAATTGTGTTCAGGGAAATGTAAAGAAAAACGACTACATTACATTTCTACTCTCGTCTCCCAATCGTCGTATGAAACACACACACACACACACACACACACACACACACACACACACACACACATACATACACACACACACATACCCCCCCCCCCTCTCCTTCAATCCAAAATATATCCACTTCTATTGAAGATGGATGGGTATATTTTTTTTATTGAAAGCAAGACAAATGAACAAGCTTTAAGATGATACCAATAACTCAATATGCCCAAGAATTAACGAGAGCCTGATTCAACCACGCTGCCTCACAAATAATGATACCAAGTTCACCACGTAAACACTCACCCAATTTTATGCATTGATAGCTTTGTACATTAGAAACCGGAGCACACATCTCATGTTCAGAGCATGGTCTAGTGTCACACCCGTAAGTATTTCTCTGAGGAGTAAAACCAGGCCCATATAAATCAAGAGCCTCTTATTATTAGGCTTAGAACATAGAAAACCTTTTTTTTGGGGTTGCTATAAAAACCCAGTGCAAGCAAGCAAGCAAGCTCTGGTCTGGGCAACACAAAATGGACAACTTGTCATTTTCATTATTCAAAATCACAGCGGAGAATTGCTCTGGTTTGTTTAATGCGCCTCTGAATTCCCCAAAAGACCTAAATAATTTAGATTTTCGTGCATGTGCGAATTAATATAAAGATGTATTTTCTTTATAATCTTTTGTTTTTAACTACAGTCTGGTTAGGGCTCTTTGATTAGAACAAGAACGGTAGTTGAGTGTTAGCTTCTTTGTTTGCTTAACCTTTTTTCTTCCTTTAAACTGTCTGTGTTTGCCGAAAGACTGAGCTGCTGTCAGTCCAGTGGTCAGTAGGTGATGGTGTGTGTATTTAGATTGACTGATTAATTATAGTGATATATACAAAAGGTAAAATTTCTTTCATATCTTCACAGTCTTTGAGATCACACGCGTTTTAATTTGCTCTTGCTTTTTTATTAATCACCATGGTTAGATTAATTAATTTACGAACCTAAAAATAAAAACGTTGCCCTGAAACTACTGAACTGTTTGTCCAGAGAGGCTGATCGAGGCGTCTCTTTTAATCTATTAAAAGAATCCCGATATAAGGACAAGATCTGGACTACGCTGCTCAGATGGATCAAAGAGGGTGACAATCCTGAAGAAAAAGCAACAGATAACAAAGAAGTAGAATACTTCCAATAGTACATACTTCTTTCCTATTCAGGTGGCTCGTAAATGTTTGTTTAGGGAGGAGGAGAGGGGGGGGGGGCTCTGCCTATGAACCTACACCGAGTTTAAAGGGGGGAGGGCTCATTTGAAAAGCCCATTAGCACTTCAAATTTAGCGCTCTGTTGACCCCCGGTTTTGTGTATTACCAAACTGTATTCACCACCCCCCCCCCCCTCCCCCCCCCCCTCCAACCGGGAATTTCTGGCGAAGCCCCCACAACGACACACTGTATTGTTTTGGTTTTAGCGCAATACCGTGCTCGCTGTAAAAAGTGCGCGGTATTGAGTTTAATGAGCAATTAACTACTAATGATTATATAGACAGCCCCTCTTTATATTTGTCGCATATGCAAGAAAATCGAAACTTTTTTAAGGTCTTTTAGAATTCATAGGCGCATGCAAAAAACTCAGAGCAATTCACTACTTAGTTGTGATATGCAGTACATTATATAGATGTACAATAAAATGGTGAAGGATGTAACGAGATCACGAGAGGGAAATGAAAACTTTCCATATAGGTTTGAGATTGCAAAAAATGAAAGTTACCTTTGAGTCAGGAGAAGTACTGTCGTTTTTTAATACTCCAATGCAAAGATGAAGAAACAAAAGTGATAATAGATTCTCAGTCATTTTGTGTTTTGCGTCTTATACTTACACATCTAAGTTCCCGTAAAAGATCCATTGTTCATCAACTGGGAGTACAACCTCCCTAGGTGAGGAACAACACACTGGGTCATTTACATTATGTTTTGTGAACATATTTGATACTTAGTATATCTACTTTTCTTCTTTCTTTCTTACCTTTCTTCATTTTAATCTTACAACTGGGTCAAATGCACTGATTCCGAAAAATACATGTCTAGCATTAAACTCTGGCAAAAGCCAAAATAAACAAAGTATTCAGTCTCATGTATATCTCACCTTGTCAACAGAAGCCTGATGCATATCTATCACAGCGGTCTTGGCATCAGTCACAAACTGTGCTGTAACGACTGTGTCCCAATCTGGGTGCAGCATACAACGCCCAGTGTCTGGCCTGTAGCTGACACCTCGACATGTTCTATACAACCAGCAAAGACGTAGACATTGCTGGAGATTGTGAGTGCTTTGGGTGATCCAGTCGGCACCGAATACACGCTGTCCGGGAGATTCTTGGATGTCTCGCCAACCCCAGATGGGTGGTAAAACCACGCAGCAACCACAGTGTACTGTACTCAGCACCACGACTACAAACCCGAAGTGTCTCAGTCTCATCATATTTAGAAGTTAAAGCAAGAGAACTGAATCTGAGAGAAGCAAGTAATACTACTCTGATCCTTCTTACGAAAATATAGTACGGCAATAGCAAAGCGATAAAATAATGATTAATATTCTGAGGACGAAACTCTAAAGAAATAGAAAGAAAAGAAAATTTGATAAAACCAAACCTTCTCTTTTCTTATATCAGTTTGCTTTTTGCGCATGGGTTTTTCAACATTCAGAAGTATTGAAACATTAATCAAATAGAACAGTTAGGTTTCTCTGCACTCTATAAAGTCCAATGAAACCAGTCTCTCGCTAAAAGCCTACTTGAAGTTGAAGGCGTACGGTTCTGTTCCTTAGAAAGCAATTTAAGAACTTATTGCTTAAAGTCATAGTTGTTTGTTCACTTTCTGGCGAAGTAAACTGTGCGTTTCTGTCATGCTGTATTACCGCGGTGTCAAAACATGCCAATAATTAATTAAAAGCATCATAAGTTTAATGGTGGGTCTTACTGGTGTTCTTTTCACATGATGCAACAATTCATATGAGAATATTGAGTAGCGGGGAAGTAGAGCGCACGGGTAGCAGAAAGGTTTTCTTTAAGTTTTTATGTGATACTTATAGTGAGACGATAAATGGACCCTTTGTAGGCTCACAGAACGCATAAATGGGGGTCTATTCAGACCATGCCTAATATGCAGAATTTTGAAGAGTTATATCTACTTGGACTAGAAGCTCATAGTACCTTCCAGGATATTGCATTGTTAAATTCTGTACAGGAAGGGGGAGGGGAGTGGAGGGGAAGTGTATTTGTTTGTTTTCTCGAGGGGATGGGGTGGTTGGAGTGGTTGAGGGGCTGCAACTTGCGGGTTTGCATTTTCTCATCATTCACCCTTTTCAAAACAGGACATTTTACCAAGGGTGGTTTACTGCTGAAGTAAATTTTGGAACTTTCAAGCTAAGGTGTGTATGCTTGAGCATGCCAATGAACAGAAGAACCTTTGCCTATACATGTATTACGTATAACTTTTCTGTCAGTCTACGGCTTATCAGTTCCCCCCCCCCCACCCCCCTCCCCCATGAACTATTTTCGCTATTGATCTTCATTGTCTCAAGAAAACGCCACACCTTCTTTTATCACGTTTTTAAAGTTAAGTTTGGTAAGAGTTTTACAGCTCTCTCAACTGCCATGGCCACTCAGTTATAAACATATCAAGCTTTTTTTTCCTTAAAAAAATGCAAGTGAATTTTGCCTCAATATTATCCATGACATTTTTCAAATATGAAAAAAAAGAAAGAATACCTTTTCTATGGACTTTCTGAAAGAAATTACAAATGACTTAACGTGTAACTAATGTTACGAATGTTTATTAGTCAGAGGATGAAGCCACTAAAAATGTCCCTCTTCTTTCCCAAGAAAACCCCAAAAGATTAAGCGACATACTCCAAACTGGCGCCGTCGAGTGTTAACCGCTGGATATTAGTTGAAAGTTCGCCTCTTGTCTTGACGTACGTCCGGTTGGAAAATATATCGCGGGGACGGTTTGGTGCTTGACATCTGAGGGTCAACTCATTTAATGTAGTGTCATTTTGTCGGTTCTATCTTATTGACCATTTCTCAGTGGCACGTTTCTGGATTGATTCTTTTGACGTCCTGTTTAACATTACGTTTCGTCTGCTCGATTGTTTATGGGTTATTTCCTTACACTCTGTCCCCCCCCCCCAACCAAAGATAATAATTGAAGGGGGTTTCATTTGTAAATATTCGGCTTTTAAGGTATTCCCCAAACCATTCTTGCAACCATAAATCAAGACCACTCTTGATGTGTTGGTTGTGGCCCCAACCCACTGGGTCCAGGCCTGTACAGCATAACACTTTCTCCCCAAACTTCTACTAAACTTTCTCGGCACGTTTACCAATGTATATGGGGTGACAGTAATTGTTTTTAACCCGTCCTTGAACTGAAACTAGAACGGGAGCCAACCACGTCTCTGTATCTTAACACTTAAAAGAAGTAACATTTGGCGTTTCTCATTGAAATTTATAAAACTTGATATTTCTCGAACTTGTCAATTGATTTTCTTAATATTAACAAATTTGTCGTGCCCATGGCTGAATTTTATTTGTTGGAATTTTTGTTGAAACTAGTGTAGAGATGACCAAGTTCTTACCCTTTAAGTGAGTCCTCTTTTTAATAGACACTTTGTATATATACAGTGGCGTCCAAAAGAAACTTGAAAATATATTCAACCGACCGTCGCATTAAAGCCTTGCACTACCTACTCCTGCAGCATACCAATTTAAAGCTAAATAAATTCTGCATCATATGAAACATTCATTTTTCATGTACAACAGGAGTTGCACGAGATATGGTGACTCAAAACTGACTTTTATTGAAAAAATTATACGAAATAAAAGAAACATAAAAGTGTGTTTGCGCTTGCATTTGAGTGTATTAACATTTGTGGAAATGTCGTGTATTGCATGTCAAATGAATTGAAAATATTGTTGCCTCTGCAATAAAGAATTTTTCTTTACGATATTTTCAGACAGATGGGAAAACAGAGAAGTCACAAACACCCCTTAAAACTAGGACTTAACGTAAAATGTGCCATGAGTATTTTGTTGAAGAGCCTTTGGTTTTGTGTAGAGCACCAACCTCTTTTGGGCATGGACTGTGTTAGTTCGATTTTGGACATAACCATCTGTCACCGAGGAAGAGAGACCACGAAGCTGCTATGATTTGGGGTGGCCTAGCTGGAATGCACAAATCCTCAATTGTGAGAATCAACGAAAGGCTTCGTTTTGAGGATTACATCGAGCAAGTGCTGGACCGTGACGTCGTATCCTTATTTTCATCTTGGTGTCATTCAAGTAGACATCTTTAGACATGACAAAGCACCTTCTCACAGGGCCAAAGCCTTCAAACAATTTTTGGATAAGCAAATCATGCCGACAACGAAATAATAAGCCCCGATATGAATCCTACAGATACCTGTGTGGCACCCTATTTATCAGCTGGAGAAACGCGACTTTGCTCCCACTTTAGATGCTTTGTCTTCTCTCATTGACATTTTACAAGAAATGGCAGAAAATGGTGTCCGAAATTAAATATAGCTCACAACCAAAGGGTTTGTGCTCTTCACAAAACTATTGTCTCCTAAACAAAACACTGATGAACACATGTAATGTTTAAGTCCAGGTTTTGCGTGGAATTTGTGACTACACTGTTTTCCAACCTATTTTTCAGACTATCGTATAAAAAAATAGTTTTTTGCTTACAAAAACAATCTCCATTCATTTGATACATATCTTTTCAC
>NW_004797466.1:277760-278561 GCF_000002075.1 Aplysia californica | reverse complement strand
AGAGAGAGAGAGAGAGAGAGAGAGAGAGAGAGAGAGAGAGAGTGTGTAAGAGGTTGTATAAAAAGGTAATCACAAATGCATTATGCCCCCATCAACACACTATAGATCATTTAGGAGGCAGACTGTTTCAATCCTACCTATCAGGGCCAACACGAAAGGCTGAGAGGAATATGACGTCAAAGTAGACCGAAGAAGATAGTCGATAAAATCTTCCCCACACGGGAATCGAGCTTGCCTCTGCTGTGAACGACAACAAAGCGCTTAACACACCACAAACGCCGGCAGAGAGGGTGTGTGTGTGTGTGTGTGTGTGTGTGTGTGTGAGAGAGAGAGAGAGAGAGAGAGAGAGAGAGAGAGAGAGAGTGACAGACGACAGACTGACAAATAAAGAGATAATATCACATGCACACAAGCATGCACACACAGTTCCTCCTTCCCCAATTGTACACACACACAGGCACACACACGTGAGCGCGCGCGCAGAGAAAGATAGTCGGACAGACAGTCGGACAGACAGTCGGACAGACAGTCGGACAGACAGTCGGACAGACAGCATCTCTACAGTGTAGATACTGAACTGTTATTTTTAATGGTTTTCCTTAGAGATGTAGAAAAGCAGGGAATAGACTAGCGAATGAAAGGGTTAAAAGAAATACCCACTTCTCCGTACTGGGACAGATCCCCCAAAAAGCAAGGGCTGTCAATAAATTGTGGGTATAAAACATAGAGTCTATACAAGATGAAAAAAACCCTCCTAGAGATGTGCTACAGTTCATTCCTTCAAATTGACTCCACCCCCCC
>NW_004797466.1:270920-275901 GCF_000002075.1 Aplysia californica | reverse complement strand
GACACTTAGCACTTAAACAACTTTCCCTAGAAAATTTTTCTTATAACAATATCTACTTATCCAGAGGTAAGTAGGGGTAACTACAAGCTTTTCCGGTCCTCGAGTCTTGCTCTTTAAATAGTGTTGTTTATAACAGAGCCCTCACAAGCTTTCCAGCAGCTCTCTATGGCAAAGATAGACAGCTGTTACTTCCTAGTTCTACAAGGCTTTCCCTTATCCAAACTTGAACAATTCGGATGTTTTTATTGGATATGTAGCTACGAATAATGGCAAATTACAATGTTTTGACTGTCGTTTTGCTGGCCATATATTTGCTGCCTTTAGCTTGTCTAGCTTGTAGCAAGTCGAGAAAGAAACTAGAGTTCGAAACCAAACTGTGCAGTTCCAGTACTGGGGCAATCTATGGCTTTCCTGGAAGAATATCTGAACACGCTCTGAAGAATCCTATGTGCCGACCGCTTTTCTCTTCAGCGTTTGAAACGGAAAGCACAGTCGCAAACTGGTGGTTAGTCCTTGACCATAAAAACAGGTGGGCGCATTGTCCCCCAGGTCACTTCTTGCAAGGATTCAAGTTCACCAAAGGGGAGTCTGGACTATACGCGTTGGAAGAGGGCAGATGCACCAAGTCAACCAAGTACTACGCCAGACATGACGACTGCAAAATAAAACCCACTCATCAAACCAGGCGTTGTGACCGTGGATACTTCCTCGCAGGCATCTACAAGGGAAACTGCTGTGGCTGGAGCTGCGTTACACAACTGAAATGCTGCAAACCACCAACTACTTTATTTAAGGTCGATTCTGTCGAGACAGCGAAGGAAAAGGTCATGGTACGATCAGCTAGAGGACTAGCTGAACTTGCATGGTATTTGGGCTACGAAGGGACCAAAGGGTGTTATGGGGAAAAGGCAGGAGACAATTTCGAGCAAGATGGAACCACATGGAAAGCTAAGAAGTGTCAAGACAAAAATAATCCTCAGTTGAAGATCACCTATGGGGATTGGTCGTTGAGCATGTCGAATGTGAAATACTCCAACTCCAAAACAACGGAGTTAATCCCACAGACAATAGATTCTGGTGTTTTAAGGAATGATTCTCCTACCCCAGTCACTGAAACCATTATAAGACGTGATGTGAGTATCCGCAGTGTTAAACACACAGTCACGAGTCACTGGAAAGTGTCTGTCGGTATTGGAATGAAGGTGTCCTACTCAGCTCCATTTAAGGCTGGAGGTATGGGAGGTGAATTTAGCTTTAACGTAAATGCTGAGGGAGGCAGAGAAACTCAGGATGAGACTGGAAATATCCAAGAACGATCACTTGAGGTGGTACGAGAAAAAGATCTATGGCCACACTCAGCCTATCAATGGACAGCGCGTATGTACAAGACTCGGACCACCCAGTATTATAGGGCAACTGTACGCGTGGAATGCACTGCTAAGTTTAACGGGAACCTAAGAAAGGGAGGCGGAAGCGGTGCCCACGATACTAATTATCATACACGTTACACGGGGCAGAAGGCTTCTAACGTTGAATATCAGTTTGGAAATAAAAACAAGCCGTTTTACGTTGCTGTGAAAGAAGAAAGTGAGCAATGGTCCAATCCTTGGATGTGGGGTGATGTACTTTATCGGCGCCCATTGGTAAAAGAACTGGTGGGAAATCTGACAGAGAAGAAACATTACGAGTTTGTTTTAGAGGGGAAATTTGACGACATTCAGGGCTACAAGGTCGAATTGGAGTTTGGTAACCACACGAAACTACCACGTCCCACATTTGATGATTATGACGACACGACAACGCCTGTGTTTGATTTTAATTCAGATGTTTTGCAAGGAAGAGACAAAGCCATTGTCGCAGATGAGGGACCTGATGACGAAGAATCTGGATTCACACCCGTTTATGATTAAGGTCTGAACAATACTTCAGGTTACTTTTCTTTGAATATGTTTTGTCCTTGAAATTTTGTACTGTGTACAAACAGTGGTTTTGACTTTTAAGAGTCCCATTGGATTAACTCCCTGTTGTTACCAAAAATTGTTGAGTACTCAATTCATCGTACCTAATATGTTCAAATTGTCACCTGTCAATTGTGACGATGACCATGTTTGTCAGTTAGTGCCCCTCTCATTGCCACAACAAGCCTCCATCTTCCCCAGTCTCTGCTTTGATGTATTATTAATTCATGAAGTCGAAGACCACTGTCACATTTTACATTTTCAATGTATGATTCAGACACCCCCCCCCCCTATTTCTCAAGGCCTCTTATTTTCTTTGCAACACAGTTGTCATTAGGTCTGTTCTGGGTTTTGTTTTTGTTTGCATGACAAATGTACTTATGACTCCTTTTGCTGATCTCAGAAAGCATACTCCGTTAAGTATCATGTTCTTTCATGACATCTTCATTCGTTAGTTTGACCCAAGGCAGTATTCTGTATAACCACTTTCCTAGTGCTTAAACTGGGTTTTTATCTTCTTTTTTTAAATCCCTAAGCCTCACTCTTATACAGAACGACTGGCATATCATATGTTTCAAAATTTAGATTTGGGTTCTTTAGGCCCTCCTTTGTCTTTACATAATATGTTGGTTATACCCAGTGCCCATAGGCATCATCGGTTCGATTCGGCTCGGTTTGGTTTGGGAGCTAGTCAGATTGAGGGCGAAAAGCGACCATCGTGGCACAAACCAAACGAAGCCGACAGTGACCCTAAAAAAAACCCCCGCGGTTTGCATTAGAGAACCGATCCCCCAATAATAAAAATAATAATAGTAATAGTAATAGTAATAGTAATAATGATAATAATAATAACAATAATAATCCTAATAATCATAATCATAATCATAATCATAATCATAATAATCATAATCATAATCATAATCATAATCGTAATCATCATCATCATCATCATCATCATTCCTTAAAAAAAGCCCTTTACATTGGAATATCCATTTTCAAAATTTTTCTCACTACTTCCTTTCTTTTCATGCAATAAATATTTATGCACACACACAAACACACACACACACACACACACACACACACACACACACACACACACACACATACACACACACACACACACACACATACACACACACATACACACATACACACACACACATACACACACACACACATACACACATACACACACACACATACACACACGCACAGACACACGGACTATTTTCTTTCAGACGTAGGCACAGAACAACTATAATTTTAAAAAATAACGTTAAAAGCTTTTGAAGGGTAGGCCTGTAGGAACAGAAAATGCTTAAGATGTTTTTTGAAGCTATCAAGTGTTCTTGTTTGTCTTAGTTCCACTGGAAAACGATTCAAATATTTGTTTTTCACACCTGCTAGAAGTGAGTTACAATTTTCTAATCTAGATAGGGTAAGAGATGTTACCAATGTTTTTGTGGTCTCTTCGCTTAAGTGGGCACTGGGTAGTAGTTGTACCATATTTTGTTTCGCCATTTCTATTCCTCTTCTTACATTCCTTTTTGTATATACCATCTGCTGTTTTCATTAACTGTAAGTATTAAAAGTCTGTCACAATTTCCATTTGTCTTCCATTTGTGTTTATTTGTTGGAGGCTTTGAATTCCTATTTACAGGATGGTCCAAAAAAAAAAAACAACTAAACCACTATTTTTTAAAGTAAATATTATGATAATGATAATGACAAAGACAATGACATATTTTCCTCCACTGCAATGTTTTGTGTTTCAAATTTGTACAAAACATCTAGTAGTTAAAAGAAATGAGTCTGGTTTTCACTTTAGATAAATCCACTGAATTGTTTTTCTTTAGGCTACATAGCACGTAAAAAGACAACCCATTTTTTTTGTAGCATGGCGCACTAGTTCGCATTAAGCCTACCACAAAAAAGTTCCAACGATTGGGCCATATTGCAAGCTTCAGTAGTCCAACAGGCCAACAGAAGTTTGCAGGTAGTTCTTCTCAAGTTTCCTTTGTCTGTTGAGATCGTGGTTAAGATTAGTAAAGAGCAGAGAGCTTTTTGTATTGAACATTTCCTCACCACCAACTCATGTGTAAGTTTCGCACAAGGTGCGGAAATAATATCAAAGTGTCCTTCAGGCCTCCCTTGGTGTCAAGGGTGAAAATGATCCATCTGTTAGGACCTGTAGAGAATCAGAACTAATTCCCAGGCAAAATGACCATTTAAAGTTAAACACACACCGTTCGCATCCCTTTAAACGTCACCAGGGTGCAGCATTCAGTAAATGAGCCCCATGAGATGTCTGCAGATAATGTCTGCAGCTAGGACTTTCCTACATCTCGACTGTACCAGTTTCCTGTTCGCGAAGCTGACATGGATCAGAGGGTAGCAATGTGTTCATGATTTCTCAATCGTATTGAAAAGCGTGAACATTTCCTCTATGACATTAGGTTCCTTGGCAAAGCCCATATTCACCTTTTAGGATAATTTATGTTAACTCCACTATTAATGATGTCTATTTAGGGAACCTCAACCTACCCGCTATTGTCTCTAGAAACAACTCCATACTGTAAGGTGTACAGTGTGTGGCACTCATGGTTGGGTGGATCCTTGTGTTTGGTGAAAATGGTGTAATGGTATGTGTTTAACGCCTCTATCAACACTATTAAATTAATATTAGGTTACTTAAGAGGCGGGTGTCCGATTTTGACGTCCATTTCTGTCTGGCCACCTCTGAATATTACGAAAGACGCGTTAAAATGTGTCAAGTCCAAAGAAGGACATATTATAGAGCACTGATTCTGGGAATTCCAGAATTTTACAAACTTTTTTTATACTCTGTAAGTGAAAAGAAATATATTGCTCAAATGTTCCTGGGATGGAAAGGATATATTTTTAACGGAAAAAGAAGGGGGAAAAAACAAACCAATCGTTTCATGACTCTCCTTAGAAATTGGGATAATAAGGATCAAAACAAAAATATAAACGGGATAACAAAATTTGCAGACTTTCCG
>NW_004797466.1:268539-270195 GCF_000002075.1 Aplysia californica | reverse complement strand
ACATACGTGCAGTTATCCTCATGGCAAACTGAATTTTCTGCAATCTTTTTTCATTCTGTTTTTACTGTGAGATGCATTTACGGTTAGATCTAAATCAAAAGGCACTTCGTCATCAAGTTCAGTGCCATTGCCAGAGACTGATATTTAAAAAAAAAACATTTTTCGTAGGCCTTTAAGTGTTTTACGGCACTCGCAACTGCATAAGTCATATGAGTGTGAGGGACACATTAAACATTTTAAGTTGGTAGGAAATTTTGAATTTTGCCTGGGTGGCGACCGAAGCCTACTCTTATCAATCTTAGACCACCAAGGGACCTTCAATTTGCGCAACTTGCATACGCGACCTCCGAGATTTTTTCGCCCTTGTCCGAGAAGGCTAGGGGTAGATCTTTCCTACCAGAAGATCAGGGGTGTGGCTGAAAGACAGAGGTAAGAAGGAGCCAAGGAGTAGCAGTAGAAAGGCTGCAGAATGAGTCCGGAGCCCTGAGGAGGTAGGGGCAGAAAGTGGAAACGAAAGCAGACGAAAGAGAAAGTAGAATTTTAGAGAACAAAATTGTCACGTCACTACTCGGATTCGAAAAGGGGACCTTTGAATGAGAGACCCACCGGACCCGAACGCTACGCAAACTGCCATTCGGTCGACACTAAGTTTACAACTGAGAGAACTGAGCTAATCTCACAAACATGGCCGACCTTCGTCTGCAGCGGCTTCACGTTACGCGAATCGCGCCTCTCCTTTTAATAGTTACTCCAAGATAAATATAGTGTAATTATTTCCATTGTTTTCCAAAGAATGGGGATGAAGTTCTGAAGCTGAAACACCCTTTAATAAGAATTGTTAGTAGATCTAGTATTATTTTAATGGCAAACCCTTGTTTACAAATTTTATCCTGGTCTCTTAAACTTTGAGGCAGTGATGGTGTGTAGGAACGGCCGAGCATGCTGCAGATCTATGATGGGGCCATGGTATAATCATCATTGCCTTTCTCACCCTGCACCAGAGCATAGGCCACGGACAAACACCTTCCACCTTTCTCTCCTGGGCTAGCCTCTTGATATTATCCCATGCCTTCCCACTTTTCTGTACATAGATTTCCGTGATTTTTCTCCAGGTTCCACGCGGTCTTCACCTTGATCTCTTATCCAGTGGGTTCCAATCCAAAACTTTCCCTATTATGCAGCTGCCTGACTTCCTGAGAGTATGAGGGCCATATGGTATACACTGCGTTTAAAACACGTCTTGTTCTCGACGATGTTGTACCGTGTGTACGTGTTCATGGGAAACCAGAAAATCTTTTCTCAGATTAGGGTTTTTACGTGTTTCTGAAAAAATTTGGCCCTGTAGTCTGATTTTTTAGACACGGCTGTCAATTGACAACGCCACGTGGAAGAAATTCAAGGAAATACATTACGTAGTAACCCTTCAGGCGAGGTAGTTAAAACTAGTGCTGGACGGTTAGGTTCCGGAATATTGAAACCTAGGAATCAAAAGAATCGAACCCAAACCAAATTTCTTTCAAATGAACTGAGATTTCTTCCTGATTATCAGGTTGGCTCCGACCATCTTCAGGCTCGAGGATAAACTTAATTTCAGAACACTGCGAGGCACCAACTTCTCATTTTTCAAAAACAAATTCTTACAAGAAAAAGACTTTA
>NW_004797466.1:256958-267689 GCF_000002075.1 Aplysia californica | reverse complement strand
ATCATCATCATCATCATCATCATCATCATCATCATCATCATCATCATCATCATTGTTATTATCATTATTATTAGTAGTATTATTATTGTTGTTGTTGTTGCTGTTGTTTATACATTTTGCAAGGTTGAGAACCTGTCAAATTACCCCTAAGTCGTTAATCAATACAAGAGATGACCAAGGGTGTTTCCCGGAATAATGTCAGTTCCCACAGAAAGCCGCTTTGTGCTGTTGGGCTGCACACGTTTCGGAACTGAACAGAACAGGGTAAGGAACTCTATAACTTGATTATTGTTAGATTGAGTTTGGATCTAACTCTTGCCACTTTGAAAGACGCATCTGATAGCAAATATATTTTAGCAACGAGAATTTTTTTTAATTTGAAGTTAAAGAACAAAGGGAATTTTGGATCCACACAAACTCTGGTATATTCGAATGTTGGCCTTCACCTGTTAATTAAGTTAGCCTGTTCAACGAACACTTTGCACAATCCCACACACCCGCCACTGGATAGGACATAATACAAATTACAACTGCAAAGAGACTGTAGGGGAGGGCAGGGAGGCTTCAGACACCGGTAGACTTCCAACAACCAAAATCCCGGAAAATTGTTTAATGTCACTGGATTATGGTATGGTCACATGAAGCTTGACGCGCTATGCTTTTGCTGCCTCCCTGTTAGATACCTCACGTCCGTTGAGAAGGGAACTGTGTTTTAGACAATAATATGTTTTGACACCTTAGTTTTAATCTTTACACGCCATAATGATGCACCACTATTTTCACAAGCTATGTATCTGCCTCCTAAGATGTCTGTTCATACCAAGTTTATTGAACTAGATTAGCTACCATAGTCTTTCGTGAACATGTTTCCTACACATCCCCATGTATGAAGATTCGGACACGAGGTGAAGTAACTTCGTACACTGCCCGAAGTCTCTTAACTACTGATGTGATATTAGTGGGAATGAAAATTACAATGGAAAGTGAAATTGATTTAAAATTCTTGTGCTGTTGTGTTTCCTGGACTGCAACCATGCCAAAGACAAAAAGACAAATCCAGAAAACATGAAACTTGCCGTGTGTGCAGAGTTCGTGACACATTGTCTTTGCGTTGTTAAGAATGTACAATGTGTTGGTGGGTTTCAGGGGCTCTCTTTTACGAGCGCACACATTTTTATGACTCTCTTGAGAAGAAACTCTCAGAGTATTAATTTGATAAAGAGTTCAGGGATGTTCTTCGGTTTGCAACATTATGCCAAGGCTCACAGCATCAGCAGCAAGGAAACTGCAGAGCTTCGTAAATGGATGCCTACGAAGGATAGTGGGGATCAAGTGGTACGATCGAGTCACGAATGCTCAACTGTGGGAGACAACAAGCCAAAGGCCAGTAAAGGAAGATATTCAGGTGAAGAAATGGAAATGGATTGGACACACCCTGAGGAGACCCCGGACAAGCATCATCAGGCAGGCCTTAACATGGAACCCACAAGGAAAGCGTAAGAAGGGAAGACCTAAGATGACATGGAGGCGAGCGGTATCAGCGGAAATTGAAAAAGCGGGGACATCATGGAAACAGATAGAAAAGGGTGCTCAGGACAGGCTTCGCTTGAGTAATGTTGTTGATGGCCTGTGCTCCACTGGGAGTTAAAAAGGGCAAGAGAGAGAGAAAGAATAAGACCTATTCAGCTGGAAAAAACTGATTTTCTAAATTCATCAAACAATACAATAAACTAAGAATTTAAAATCCTGAACCCCCAACATCGGCTGGAATAACTAGTTTCAACAAGCACACAGTCAGAACCTTTATGGAGAAGCTGGAAGAAGTTATAACCCAGTACAACTTCAGTGGAAGTGACATCTACAACCTTGATAATACATGGTGCTTTTTGTGTTAGGGTTTTTACGATACTTGCAATACAAATAGGTCATATTGCCGAAGATTAGAGATTATACTAGAGAGTAACATACAAAGAAATTAAGAATAGGAGAGATAAGGACAGCAAATCGGTACCCTAGAATTACAAAGTTCTGTCTGCTTACATCCTAGTTTTGAGAAATTTGACGATATATATTTTGAGTTTCAAAACATGTTAAGCTTTTCCAAATGCAATTATTTTAATATCATAAGAACGACTCCAAATGATCTTACGATTTTGATAGAACAGATAGAACATTTGGTTTCTGACCTCTTGGTCTTAGTAACTCAAAACGGTTGAAAATGTCAGACAGAACTTTGTAATTCTAAGGTAGCGAGATGTAGAAGCAGGGCGTTACACATAACACAAGGTAAAAACTCATTGATAAGGGGGAGAAACAATGTGCCCAAACCAGACCGGAAGAGAAACGTGAGCACATCACAGCTGCTGGCATCACCCGTTTGATCAAACACGCGGTACAGCGTCGATGCATGGACATGACATGCCTTCGGAGAGCTTTTTGCGGTAGGTTCTGCCACTCCTGGACGAGGAAGCCCAAGAGTAGTTGAAGATTTTGTGTAGGGGGGGGGGGTAGTCGTCCCTTATCCACCGGTCAATGTGGTCCAAAATGTTCTCTATTTGGTTCATATCCGGACTACAAGCTGGCCAGTCCATGCAGGTGACAGCTCGCTACTGCAAGAAGTCCCCAACGATGCGTGCGCGATGTGGCGTGGCGTTGTCGTCCTGCAGAACAGCCTGAGGTCCAACTTGCTGCAAAAGAGAAACAGCAAGGGGACATAGGATTTCGTCCCTGTACTTTGCGGGATCAAATTGCCCCATATATGGTCAGGGATTGGGGGAGGGGTTCCTGTGGTGAACTGAGAAGCCTCCCCACCCCAGAACAGACCTTCCCCCGTAAGGCACCACCTTCTAGATGCAGTCAGGGTGGAACCGCTCTCCTCGGTGCTTCCAGTCGTGGGCTTGCTCGTTTATGTGCAGCAGGTTGAATCTGGATTCGTCCGAGAAGACTACCTGGTCTCATTGACGTCATGTCCACTGTGAATGTCGAGCAGACCACGCCCGGCGAGCTGCTTTGTGGGGCGGCGTGGGCCTTGGGCGCCTGGCAGAGACACGAGAAACGAACCTAGCACAACGGAGACGGTTCCTCGCCGTCTCCTCGCTCACATAGACATTGGCTATCTCCCGTAGTTGGCCCCTGATGCAGTTTGCAGAGGTGGGTAAAGACGTCACGGCCTGTCTGACGTTGAACTGGTCGATCCTGTCGTTGGTCAAACGGGGCCGCCCTGGTCGAGGCCTTACGTGGACCCTTCCGGTCGCTCACCATCGTTCTTGCAGCCCCCATATGACTCAGGGGGGACACACCCAAGTCTATATGCAACAACTGGGAACGTTGAGCCATCTTGGAGCCAGGCAAGGGCTCGTCCTCGGGCAGCGAGCATCGTTGGACCATTCTGTTGTAATGAAACATGGCTGAATAACGCTGGCTTATAAAGGGTTTCGAGTGAGCGATATTCACCGCTACGACATCTGTTTAGCACATGCCAAGCTCAATTTCAGCCAAAAGTCCATATGCCAATGTTGCATGCAGAGACAGAGAAATTTCGCCAACACACTAGTTAACCTTGATTTATGACTTCACTATCAAACAAAAAATGAAATGTTTGCTTAAATTTAGATATCGCATCAAGTCAGGTTCCTTGTAATCTTCTTCGCTTATTTTGGTACGCTTATTCCGAAAATGAAGAGCATTTCAGCTGTTGTATTATTTTTATTTCAAACATCTAATTCTGCAGGGCGGCAAATTTCAAAAGGGATTCTGCGTCATAGCTCGTCTCTCACTATGGTCTGTCCTAGATCGCAAAAAAAAAAATTAAAAAATATCAGCCCTTGATTGTTTTCTCAATCTGGTCCCCAATCCATCCTCTGATCGTTCAATCTGTCTACAGTTTTGCATTTACACGGAACGATTTGTCGTATGAACAATTTATCTTTTTATGTAACCCGGCCTTAATTTATTGATATGACTCCTGAGGAAAAAAAACACCTATGAAAGAGGGGACACTGGTTCAACTCAGTTTTCCCAAAACAATACATTTCATTCCAAATTCAATCTGTTTAAATTAAAGATTATCATAGGGTAATAAGAGGATTTTGAAGAATGAGAGAGCAACCGGAGATGCTGTTCCTATAAGCATGTTAACGACCACAGCAGACAACCTTTGCTATGAATGTACGAGACTGTTGCATGGACTATTTTTGCGTAGTACTGACACTATATATATATATGCAAAATGTACATGCAAACAGTGTACAATGCCCACCTTTTTGAAGAGGCATGGCGGTTCAGTTGTCTTAGTAACTTCCAAAGTTCCTAGAAGTCCAAAGAACGCAACCCTAAAGCCCTAACCCAGCGGAATAATTTATTCTGCCTCAGCTAACTCTACGCATATAAGAATTATGTTCATCTGCTTTAAATGGACAATACTCATAAATATATGCGCATTTAGTCTAAACTTGGGCGCTTTAGGCATTTTCCTAATGAACACAACCAATGCGCTCTCGTACCTATAATGTGAAACTGTTCATGTTCGCTTAGCAAAGAAAGCAGTAATGCATCCAGTAACCATTAACATCTAATCAATATGTTATGATCAAGTCGAAAAGTAAAGACTTCAGTCTTATTCATCAGCAAATTTATGACTCCTTTTGATCAATTATTTATTATCGAGTAAGAAACAATACAACCCTTCACCCTTGCTGCTGCATTACGAATGAACCCCTACCCCTTCCCTTTTAGAATTCACCCATCGATAGGATAGCAGAGCACGGAGATAATCAACTTACTTCCAAAGTAACAGTGCGCCTTGGAGGTTCAGTCCAAATCACCTTTGTTTTTTTATCAGACCTTACTGATGTAGAAACCACCAGCTGTCTTGTTTTTAATTAACTATTAAGTCATTCGGGACGCTTATTCTGATCATTCGACAAGAATTGAAGATGGACTTTTGGGAACACTTTAAAACGGAGCATAACGTCATTATTCGTAAGTTTATTTCTATACTTATTTTTTTTAACTTAAAAAAGCAAGACAAAAATGCGCTTACTATGACATGTGCAAATTCATGTTCATAATTTATGTGTGATGAATCAAAATAGGCGTTTTCATTATCTTTGATCTGCTGCTGATTGCACATAATACTATGTGTCCACTCCGTCCTGAAAGACCACACTGTCCAAGGACGCAGACTTATTGAAGGATAGCTAAGGTTTGGTTTCATTATCAGTGTTACAAGTTTTCGTTTCTTCTTTCTTTCTTTAGCACAGGTTTGCCCCAAAAACGTTAATACTATTTTCTCGCATTGCCATGACCTTATTCTCTGATGACAAGGGACTTTAGCTGTTTATGAGCATAGTATCGATCCGGAGACGTCTCAGACGAAGATAGACCAATCAAAAATGCTTTGTGCCTCTGGGCCAAGTGAAAAACAGGGGGGGGGGTTACAGGAGGGCCTGCCTCTTTGTTTTAACCTATATATTTGATATTTTGCAGTTAGGTTTTTAATTTTCTTGAAAATAATTGATTTCCGACAGTTTTAGTGGCTATATGTGTAATCTTCATCAAACAATACGCAGTTTGACACCCAAAGCAGTGCATCTGTGTGCGGGAGAACGTCTCCGAATAGTTCCTGGGTGCTCGCAGAGATGTCTCCGAATATCTTCTGCCGTTTATGAGCAATAATATGTACTCCTTCCAGATACAGTTTTCTTGCTTTGACGAGTTCTAAATATGATGAGACTGAGACACTTTGGGTTTGTAGTCGTGGTGCTGAGTACAGTACACTGTGGTTGCTGCTTGGTTTTACCACCCATCTGGGGTTGGCGAGACATCCAAGAATCTCCCGGACAGCGTGTATTCGGCGCCAACTGGATCACCCAAAGCACTCACAATCTCCAGCAATGTCTACGTCTTTGCTGGTTATATAGAACATGTCGAGGTGTCAGCTACAGGCCAGACACTGGGCGTTGTATGCTGCACCCAGATTGGGACACAGTCAGCACAGCACAGTTTGTGAGTGATGCCAAGAGCGCTGTGATAGATATGCAGCAGGCTTCTGTTGACAAGGTGAGCTACAAATGACTCCCCATGCCTTGTTACTGTTTGATTGTACTTCATGGAACCTATTATGAATATATGTTTGCCCGCATATGTCCATCCATGGTTGCATTTGTATGTGAGCATGTGTGCGTGTCGTGGGAGGGGGGGGGTGTATGGTTCCCAAGCGGGCATGTGTGCATGTATGCGTGTGTGTGTGTGTGTGTGTGTGTGTGTGTGTGTGTGTGTGAGTTTGTGTGTATAAATGTAAGTATAAGCATGTGAAAGCGTGTGTTGGCGTGTGTGTGTGTGTGAGTGTTGTGTATATGTGTGTGCGTCTGCATTTGTGTTTGTATCTGCACTTGTGTTTGTATGTGTATCTATCTATCTATCTATCTATCTATCTATCTATCTATCTATCTATCTATCTATCTATCTATCTATCTATCTGTCTATCTATCTATCCATCTATCTATCTATCTATCTGTGTGTTTTGAAGGGGAGAGTGAGAGAGAGAGAGAGAGAGAGAGAGAGAGAGAGAGAGAGAGAAGGAGAGAGAGAAAGAGAGAGAGAGACAGAGAGAGAGAGACACACACACAGAGAGAGAGAGAGAGAGAGAGAGAGAGAGAGAGAGAGAGAGAGAGAGAGAGGAGAACAAGCTTTCGTCTTTTGGTCTCAAGGTAACATTAAACCCATATCATATGAATACTTTTGTCTTTGTCAAATAACCGGGCAAAATTAAAAAGTATGGAGAACGTTTTATCAGAATAAAGAGGCATTAAAAGAATGCCATAAAGGAAACCGAAGCCCCCAACTCAGGGAACACACTCCTGTCCAATTTCAAGAGAACTGTCATACTTTGAATTCCATTAACGAACTCACGGGTGTTACATTTTTTAACTGACATAATGAGATTATGATTCTCCATTTATTATTAGACCCACTTGAGTCTCTTCATATTTGAAGTTGAGAAATTTTGAAAGAGAAATCTTTCCTCTCTCAATTCAAAGCTCACTGTATATTTCTGCAACCACAGATCCAAATAGAAAGTTATTGTTTCTTTCTCATGATGTTGTAAAATTAATGCTTGACAGTGGTATAGTCCATACGCACATACCACAACATTAAGCCCAGAACACATTGAAGTCTTTATGCTGAAAAATGCCAGTGTGAATGCCAATGCACTGTGAGGAATTATTATAAAGGGTTCTCCATGTTCTACACAGTAATGCGTAAGAACAGACAGATATAGAAATTCATTCGTACCAACTGCAGTGAGGTTACAGAACACACAGTGCTACAGATGAAACAGAGAGAGAGAGAGAGAGAGAGAGAGAGAGAGAGAGAGAGAGAGAGAGAGAGAGAGAGAGAGAGAGAGAGAGAGAGAGAGAGAGAGAGAGAGAGAGAGAGAGAGAGAACGTTTTACGGAGCGGGTTGTCCCAGCCCGTGAGATATGCATTTACTTGGCCTAATATCATGTCTTGTTGTGCGTTTGCGTGAGTGCACCTTTAAGTCTAACTTTTGTAACGTCTACTGCCATTGTTAACGACGAAGACAAATTTCTCCCTGCGAGATGAATAAAGATTGTCATTGTCATTGTCATTGTAATGAGCCTTGACTTTACTCCCCAGAGAAATACATACGGGTGTGACACTAGGCCATGCTCTGAACATGAGATGTGTGCTCCGGTTTCTAATGTTTACACCTTTCAATGCATAAAACTAGGTGAGTGTTTACGTGGTGAATGTGCAATCATTACCTAAATTGAGAAATAAAATTGGCCAAAACACGGAAGGAAAATTGTAGATGGCCATTTCACGCGCGCTTTTTTTAAAATTTGTGCGTGGGTTTGTTGTTGTTGTTGTTGTTGTTGTTGTTGTTGTTGTTGTTTTGTTTGGGTTTTGTTGTTGTTGTTGTTGTTTTGTTTTGTTTTTGGGTGTGTTTTTTTTGTGTTTTTTTTTTTGGGGGGGGTTCCCTTTCATGCTGATTTGTAGACGTTACGTCTCATGCCTCTAATTAAAACTGCTCACAACATTTCAATTCAACTCTGTTACATTAAATACTTGCACACATTTTTTTTTTGGGCAAAAAAAGTTTCTTATACAGAATGAAGAAAACTTGTTAAGGGAAAGGAAAAGTCTTATTTTATTAACAGTGCCGGTATCATCAGTAAGGAAAAAAATAATCATGGATATAATTCCATTATGCATTTAAGAACAATGGAGTTTACTCGGTCTAACTGAAAAGGAATAGCGCATAAATAATGACTTTTGATGAACACTATCGTCAGCTTTAAACTTAATACAAATCAGAGACCACAATCTACGTGATTTGAGACAGATGTACTCGTAGGCAATTTTTTCACTGTGACTCTAGCCACAATGTTTGGATCTTTTGGGGTTGTAGAAAGAGAATATTTTGAGAGAGCATAGCGTAAACAAGGTATGGGTCTGTTAGGTTTTGACATATGTGAGGCAGTGTGGTGGAATCAGGCTCTCGTCAAAATAATCAAATTGAAGAAACCTGCATTTTTCCCCAGGTTTGTGAATTTTTATCTTTTTTTTGGGGGGGGGGGGGGGGGTTGGCTCTACACCTTTCATGCCCATTAAAGAACTCATTTCTGAGTGGATTTTTCTGAAAAACGTTGATTAAGGGCACGAAAATGGCATTTTCAGTTACCACGGACTCTTAAGCTAAGGAAATAACCAATCTTTGGCGGCCACTTTCTCACTAATTTTTCCTCTGAAAACAGGTGACCCCCACCTCCTTCATTTGCAAATATCTCCACCTGTATTCGAAATAAATGGACATTTTTCTTCATCCAAACAAAGACAAGTGAACACGCTTTAAGATAATACCAATAACTCTACATGCCCTTAATTGACGAGAGCCTGATTCCACCACGCTGCATCACATATTATTTGAAGCGTCGACAAAGATAGTACTGATAAGGTTTATCTCTTTACAACGAAGATTATTATTTTGATTTATTCGTACCTAATTGTTCTCTTTTCATCCCTGCTCTTGATCTAAACAAAAATTATTACCGTTCTATAAACCGATCAATGTTTAATTAGCATTGGAGAGATTTCAAACTATAAAATGATTATAATACTCTCGTCTTTATTGTATCAAATTTATTAAATAATTTTTCTTTCTCTCTGTCCGTCTTTCTGGAGCACGTTTCTCAATCAGAGTAAGTTTTTCTCTTCTTTCTTCTCTCTGCTTCAGTCTTCCTTTTCAGCATCAAGATAAAAAAAATCTCCTTCCATGCAGGGAACCTAATGGCCGTCTGCCGCGTGACAGACACAGATATTTACCACTGATATTGGATAATACTATAGCAATGACAAAACTCCCTTTGCTGCAAAACTACAATATGAATCCTGGCTTGTGCATGTCAGGACATCTTTCAGCAGCGTGTCAGTGTAGCGGGGGATGACTTTCTTTTCGATCATTTCTCACCTTGTCATCCCGAGCAAAAGCTCCACGTTGTTTGTTTTAGTAGATCTGGGACAATACCGCTTTTAAAAGCAAGTCTTATCATTTTTTCTTCTTATCGTGACACCATCTTTATTGAACCCATGTTTTGAGAACGAACTTTTGGTGGAAAAAATGAGTACATCGGTGACACTGTGTTCAGATTGGTACGAGGGGGCTCTCGTTGTCTAGGGGTTACGGTGTTTGCCTCTCATTCAATAGGTACCAGGTTCGAAACCTGTCAGTGATGGGAAATTTTGTTCTCTAAAATTCTCTCCTTTCACCTCCTTACCTGTTCTCTAACCATGTTCTGTCGTCTGCTTTTGTCTGTACTTTTTGCCCCCACCCCCACCAACTTTTGTCCCATCCTCTGGACTCCTTACTCTTTCTGATGCCTTTCTACTGCTACTCCTTGGCTCCTTCTTACTGCTGTCTTACCGCCACACCCCTGATCTTAGGGTAAATAAGATCTCACTCCTAGCCTTCTTGGATAAGAGCGAAAAATCTCGGAGGTCTCTTGTGCAAATTTGCACATGTTAGATATCACTTGGTGGTCCAAAATCGATAAGACTAGGCTTCGGGCGCCACCCGGGCAAAATTAAAAATTAATTGTTACCAAACTGAAATGCTTAATGTGTCCTGCGCTGTCATAAGACTTTATGCAGGTGCAAGCGCCTTAAAACACTAACCTAAGAAAAAAAATAGGTTGACATTAGTAGAAAAAAAATGAAAAAAAGCACAAAATTCTTACATTTAGACCACTAACTAAAACTTTAAAAAGCCACTTTCCCGTTGTCCCCAATTTATTCAGCACTGTCTGAGTGTGACGACGTGGCCCCAAGCGTGCCCAACGCCATCGCTGCCTCGGACGGCTTCTCTGCGGCACAGTATACATGTGAGGACGGCCATGTCCAGTCGGGCAGTAATCCCAGGTCTGTGTGTGAACGCGTCACGCGTCGCTGGAGCTCTCCTGACATGACGTGTGCACTATTGGAGTGCCAGAATCCGCCTGATGTTTCTAATGCCATGGTGAGTTCAGTTTAATTATAGATAGGTTAAGTAACACGATAATTGTCGTTTCGTGGAGACTAATGGCCATTTACGGCAGAATGGTACAGGAGCAACTGAGCTTCAAAAGAAATGCGTATGACTAAAGATCTATCAATGGTGCCCTTCGGCGATCCATACTATAATGGCTTCAAGTAATTTTATAAACCTCCA